>NC_085138.1:314759326-315059326 GCF_035046485.1 Aedes albopictus | reverse complement strand
AGAATCCTTTCACCTTTTCGTCCTCCATCAGCTTGCGAAGGCTCTGCTTGGCAGCTGCCGCTTCGCCGGCTCGTTTGGTGAAATCGCCCTGTATTAGCGAAACGACCACCACCAGACCTTTGCCGGCTTTAAGCTGCGACACCAGCGAGAACAGCTTGCGATACTTGGGCGTGTAATCGTCGTTCAGCTTGGACAGCATCAGGATCTGCGGGCGCCAGTTCTTGGTGTGCGGTGGGCCTTCCTCTAGCCGGAGCAGCGAGTAGCGGGCGGCCGACAGGGCAATACCCCGGATACCGTCGCCCCATTCCTTCTCGGCTCTGAGTGTAAAAGTGAGAAACGACAACAACAAAATGGACATTGGATTACCAGGTGTGCTTTTCAGATTGATGGTATCGGTGCTCCCTATAGTTATTCATCGGGCGTCAATTGCATCCATTGTATGGTGCTGGACACAATTGAGGCGTTAACCACAGGGATTTGTAGCGCGCGCTCTGGCTTGTGTTTGCACGTTGGGTAAACAGTGTGACAGTGACTCGATTTCATATTCATACAGGACTGTGTGTATACAGGTAGGTATTTGAAATTTTATTAAAGCCTGTGTTTTCTTAAGAGATCTTAAAGTATTTTATCTATCTAGATATCTCGAGCAAATTCAACTCTCCATTTTGGAATCCAAGATGGAGACTTCTGCTTTAGGGAAACTATTAAAATTATTATAGTATGAGTAATTTCAGAACGGGCTTATATTATTTTCGCACCTGCCATGGGATATACATATTCAAAATGGTCATTGACAGAGGAAGCTCTTAGTTAATAACTGTGGAAGTGCTCATAGAACGCTAGGCTGAGAAACAAGCTCGTCCCAGTGGAGAAGTTACTCCAGGAAGAAAAAAATTTTGTCAAAAATGGATGTCTCATACTTTTTTGGTTTAAACATGGAATAAAAATACATTTACTTTGTAGGATTCAAAGTATTAATAAACGTGGGGTTTGACTATTCATTAGGAAATCCTTGTCTTTAGCACAAACTGAAAGTCGCCTATGTAAGATCCATGTTAATGTTGGACATCGGTTTCTGCCGGTTCTGGCGTAAATGATTTTGTAGCGTGCTAATCATGCAAACAATACAGTTTTGTCTCGCAGGGAGTTCCTCCCGAGAATTTGATTCCATTATTTTCCTGGAGTTTCTCCCAGAATTCCAGGCGCGATCTCTACTGAAGTTTTTTTTTTCTGCTGTTTCCCTCAGATAATTTTAATGAATGTCTTTTAGAGTTTGTTCCGGGAGTTTTACTCTGAGATTATTCTCAAAAATCTCCAAGGATTTCTGTAGGAATTCCTCCAAGATATCTGCTAAGTTTATCCCGGAATTTCGCCAGAGGTTCCCCCTTAAACTCATTCTGAAGTTTTTTCAAGAGTTTTTTTTTCGTAATGTTAGCCCCAATCGTTCCCAGAGTCTCTCGCATGACTTCTTCCGAACTTACTTCCATGATTTGCCCAAAGTTTTTACCAGAATTTCGCTTTGACGTTATCCAGGATAACTTCCCAATAGCACTTCCTGGTATTTTTATGAGTTTTTCAAAGGTTTGTCCCTAAATTTATACACGAGTTTTTTTTTAGGAAAATTTTCCTAGAGATATTCTTGGAATTTTTGCAGAAGTTCCCTCCGACACTTTTGCGGTAAATAGTTCCTCCTCCAGAGAACTTCCCAAGATTTCTTCGGAGCTCATCACGGGATTTTTTTTGTGGTTTTCGTGGCTTCCATAGTTTTCCCGAAATATTCTACCGGGATTATTCCATTTTTTTCGATATGTCCTAAGACTTTACTTCGGATGTCTACCGAAGTTTCTCTTAAGGTTTTCTCAGAAGCTCCTCCTGGGATTCCTTCAATCACTTCTCTTAAGATTCCGTATGGACTTACTCAGGGCATGCCCCCAGGATTTCTGCTTTGGTGCCGTTTACAAATTATGTAACGCTCCAGAGGGAGGGGGCAATACGACCATACACACTAAGATTCAGATGTTCCAGCTCAGTAATTTTTTCACTGAGTTCAGTATTTTTTCCATCTTTTTACTGAGTTTTCAACAGCAGATTTATTTCGGTACACTCGGTAATCGTATTTACCGTTCACCAGTAACGATATTTACCGTGCTTCAGTAACTTTTGACAGTTTGTGAGCTGAGCTCGGTAACTCATTTACAGAATATCCGCAAAATAAATAACCGAGCGTACCGAGTTAAATCTGCTGTTGAGAACTCAGTAAAAAGATGGGGAAAATACCGAGCTGATCTTAGTGTGTACTCTGTATAACATAACTTAGAAATATTAGTTGTTTCATACAAAAATGCAGTAGAGAGTAGGAAGAGGGTTGAACAATTCGTTACTCAATAAATTAACGCTGCCTTTTGAGATTTTCTACAAGCAAATCTTCAACAATCATCCCGGATATAATCCTGAGATTTTTTTGGAAATCTCCCGGAAGTAGCGCCGTTAGCAACCTCAGCAGAAACTCTGTGCAAAGTATCATGTGGAAGTTTAGAAGAAATCATGAAAGATACTATTGGAAATATAAGGACCCATTTACTGTTTCCAAGATGAGTAAAGCTCAGAAATAGCTTCATGAGAAATATTTGCAGAAACTCCTGAAGAATTTCCTAGAATTCTGGAAGAAATCCATCGAGGGAATTCTACAGGAATTACGGACAGCAAAAGTGGAGGAAATCCTGAGAAAATCTCTGGGAGAAATTCTTGCAAGAATCCCGGAAAACTTTTAAGGAAAATCTCGGAAGTAGCTCCAAGGTAAATCCTTCTAGTATTCCCGGAAAATATCCAAGAAAAAACGTCTGTAGAATTCTCGGGAGAAAGTTTAATCTTGACGAGATCATAGAAAAAACTAGAAGAAACCAGAAGAAACACCTATTTCTACATAACCACGTTTAAAATCCTTGGAAAATCCTGGAAAGACTGTTGGTCAGCATTCAGGAAGAAATTCTGGAGGATTTTCAATAAGGAATCCCGCAAAAATATTGAAACAATTACTGCATGCATTTGTGCAAAAGTCACTGAAGGATACCCGGGAGGAGCTACGGAGAAGTTGTTGACATAATTTCGGTAGGAATCTGTAAGAATTCTCCGTGAGGAATTCAATCAAGAATACCAAGAGGAGCTCCAAACGAAAGTACGGAAGGGAACACGAGAAAATTCCGAAGGGAGTTTTGAGAATAATCTTTTGAGCAATTTCATAAAAAAAAATCCAGAGCAAATTTCTGGAAAAGTTTATGTGTACCAGTATAATTCTTAGAGATTTTTTAAACTGATTCCATTTGAACTTTTACAGTATACTTCAATTACTTGTTTTCCACACAATTGAAACGATTTTTTTTCAGACTTCCTGAAGTTTCAGGATTTTACAAAAGTGTTTTGAGATCTTTTTTTCTGTTATCCGTGATTTGTTCAACAAGCTTTTCCATTTTTTTTTAAATTTAAACCGAAGATTTACCTTAAAATTTACAAGAAGTTCAAATAAAAATTTCCTCTTGAAAATTCGTCATACACTGAATTATTTTTTTTTACGAAGGCAATGGTACCGCAAAAAACCGCGTTTCAAAAAACGTCGTAAAAACTGCTTTATTATAATAATAACCACGTAAAAAGTCAAGTCACGATAGATTTGGGAAAAAAAGTTATAGGTTACAGAGGGTTCAATGATGTTCCAGAGGGGTTTTTAGGGGCATTTCAGGTAGGTTTTAGTGGTGTTTGAGAGAATGTTAGGAGGTTCCAGGGTGTTTCAGTGGGCTTTTTGAGGCCCTTCAAGGGGTTACAGAACGTTTCGTTTCAGTGAGGTTTCAGAGACGTTTTCCGAGGTTCTACAGAGTTTCAGGGGGTCCCAGGATGTTTCAGGTGGGCTTTTAGGGGTGTTTCAAGATGTTTCAGTGCGTTTCAAGGAGCTACATGACGTTTCAGAAAGGCTTCAGATGCGTTTCAGGGGTTTTAGGGGGTTCCATGATGTTTCAGGTGCGTTTTTAGGGGCGCTTCAATGTGTTTCAGAGCGTTTCAAGGAGATTCAAGGAGGTGCCAGATACGTTTTAGGGGAGTTTTGGATGTTTCAGGATGGCTTTTAGTTACATGACGCTTTCAGTAACGTTTGAGAGGATTCCAGGGGTCCCCGGATGTTTAAGGAGGGATCTTAGGATTCAGGGGGTTCGAGGATGTTCCAGAGGGGTTTTTAGGGGCATTTCAGGTAGGTTTCAAAGGTGTTTCAGAGGTTCTTAGGAGGTTCCAGGGTGTTTCAGGGGGCTTTTTGAAGCCTTTCAAGGGGTTACAGAACATTTCGTTTCAGAGAGGTTTCAGAGATGTTTTACGGGGTTCTACAGAGTTGCATGGGGTCCCAAGATGTTTCAGGTGGGCTTTCAGGGGTGTTTCAGTGCGTTTCAAGGAGTTACATAACGTTCCAGAAAGGCTTCACATGCGTTTCAGAGGATTTAGGGGGTTCCATGATGTTTCAGGTAAGCTTTTAAGGGCGTTTCAATGTATTTCAGGGCGTTTCAAGGAGATTCAGGGAGGTGTCAGATACGTTTTAGGGGATTTTTGGATGTTTCAGGTTGGCTAAACATGATGTTTTAGAGTGGTTTCAGTAATGTTTGAGAGGATTTCAGTGGTCCCCGGATGTTTAAAGTGGGATTTTAGGGGCGTATTGTGAAACCCCAGATAACACTAATGTAACGTCTCTCAAGCCCACCACATATCCTCTGAAACTTCCTGAAATGCCTCCTAAATCCCCCTAAAACCTTCTCAAACTCCATATAACGCACCTGATACCCTCCAAAACGCCTGGGAACGTCAATGTAACATCCTCTGAAAACCGCAGAAAATCCTCTGAAACTTTTTGAAATGCCTTCGAAATCCCCCTTAAAAACCCTCGGATCCCATGCCAAATATAATCTGAAACTTCCTGAAATACCTCCGGAATCCCCCTAAAACCCTCTCGGACTCTATGTAACGCACCTGATACCCTCCGAAACACCTGGAAACGTCAATGTAACGTCCCTGCAACCCGCCGAAAATCATCTGAAACTTCCTCAAATGTCTCTGAAATCCTCCTTAACCCTCGAGCAGTCGCGTCTTTGACTACCTGCAACGGCGCCACGCTCACGATGTGTACCACAACCGTGTATTTTTCATGGTGCGTGTACTCAGTACACGACGCGACCGCTTCCGGGTTAATTCCCCTCGGACCCTTTGTAACGCACTTGAAACTCTTCGAAACCCCTGAAAACCCCTATATAACGGCTATGTAACGCGTCTGAAACCCGCAAAACATCCTCTGAAGCTTCTTGAAATGCCTCTGCAATTCCCCTAAAACCCCTTCGGGCCCTATGTAACACAGCAGAAATCCTCTGAAATTCCCCATGTAACCGTTTATGCAACGCCTCTGCAAATCCCTAGAAACGTCACTAAAAGACCCACCCCCCTACCTGAAACATTCTAGAACCCTTGAAACCTTTAGGCTTTTTTCACTTCTACCGTGACTTGACTTTTTTACGACGGTTTGCCTTTCTCGTACACCAAAGTATGAAAGGCTACATGATCACTCAATAAACGAATTTTCGATAAAAGACTCCGAGGGTGAAGTCACATATACCAATCAACCCAGTTCGAGGAATTGAGATGATATCTGTATGTGTGTATGCCTGCCTATGCACAAAAAAATCACTCACTTTTAAAGCACTTTCCATTGGCCGATTTATTGGATTTTAGCACGAATCGAACCAGAATTTTACCTAATTGTTTGCTATTAAAAATGGTCCGGATCGATGAAGGCGTTCCGGAGTTATGTCAATTTCAGAGATCCGAATCAGCACTGGTAGAACTGGTTGTTTTAAAACTTTACAAATCCGAAATCCCTATCATGCGACACACCAAACTGCGCCGATTTTGGTAACCTTTGGCATGGTTGACGAATTTTGTGTGGAAAAATTCAAGATGCCAGTTGTTTGAAGGAGTTTTAGGCTCTAAAACCATGCAGTATGCATATGGGGAAGATGTCCGAAGTTCAAAAATGGCAACCAGAATATCCAATATGGCGGTCTAAAATCTAAGATGGCGGCTCCAAGTTCAAGATAGCGACTGTTTAATGGAGTTTTGGGCTCTTAAACTATGCAATATGGGTATATTTGGTATAAGGAAGATGTCCGGAGTTCAAAAATGGCAACCAAAATAACCAAGATGGCGGTACAAAACTCAAGATGACGGTCCAACATTCAAGATGGCGACTGTTCAATGGAGTTTTGAGCTATTAAACCATGCAATATGGGTTCCCGTAACGTTGGTAGATCACCTTACAATGGTGCGTTGCGGTGTAAGATCTACCACACCAAATTTAGATCTTGCTACCCGAGTAGGTGGAAAAATCTGATGAATAGCATAATCAGTTATGATTGACTGAATTACCGAAGAGCAAAAACTGATATTGGTTTGATTGATATAAGAGGTAAAAGAACAGAAATAATAGCAAAATCTAACATGGTGAACTACTCAATAATAGCTCGTTAAGATATTACAAGATCAAAACAATAGCAGACAAGATTTGTCTTTTTTCTAGAAAAAAAAAATAAAAAAATGGCAGCATCCAGCATTGAACCTACGACCTTAGGATTCACAGGCGGCGATGCTTACCACTCAACTGTGGCTCGCTGTTGTAAATAACATGGGAATAAGAGAATGCGGTTCTTCGTTTCCACAGCTCAGAAAGGGGCACAAGGCATTTCACTAACATTGAGCCATCTCTATGGGTGTACAGGGGATAGACAAAATGATCGGGACAGACAAAATTTTCACTTTTCAAAAAATGTTTAACTAGCTGTAACTTTTCGAAAAGTGCATCAAATATTCTCAAATTTTCACTGTAAGTTGATAAACTAGTTGTGTATCAGTGGACAAAGTTTGGGAAAGATCGGACTTTTCTATACGAAGTTATAAATATTCTAGAAAAAGGTAAAATTTTCCGATAGCCAACTTTGAGCTGTTATATATCCGAATTCAACGAACCGAATGCAATGAAATTTTGACCATGTATGACTTATATAATGAGCTCTGGAAAACGTTTCACACAACTTTAAATTATTAACATCCGAAAAAGTTATATCGATTTCATTAATTTCATGATTTTTTAGTAAACTGGTCTATTTTTAATATGCATCCCAATACTTTTTCTATTAATTGAAGGCTATGTTGTTACTTTCCCCTCAAAACATATTCATAATCAAGACAGCTAGAGGGAATTTAAATGAACTATACTTAGCATCTTGAATTTTGAAACGATGTTGAAGTTTAAGAAAATTTGGTGTTCTATTAGAAAAATAAACATATCGTAATAATTTTCTTTCGTATTAAGAATTTTAAGTTGTGTTAAAAGTTTTTCAAAGGTTATTATATAAGTCATAAACAGCCAAAATTTCATTGCGTTCGGTTCATTGAATCCGGAGATATAACAGCTCAAAGTTGACTATCGGATAATTTTACCAATTTCTAGAATATTTATAACTTCGTACAGAAGAGTCCGATATTTTTCAAATTTTGTCCACTGATACACAACTAGTTGATCAACTTACGGTGAAAATTTGAGAATATTTGATGCACTTTTCGAAAAGTTACAGCTACTTGAACATTCTTTGAGAAGGGAAAATTTTGCCTGTCCCGATCATTTTGTCTATCCCCTGTATGTGTTCCACTTCGTGCAGAAGAGCTGAACTTGTTCTTATGTAGAAATTTTCAGCTATTTCGGCAAGAATAAAAACTGATATCATATCACTTTGAGCTATTCGTGTGATATTCATTAGAATTTTGAATAACTCATCAAAATCACATCCAGCTATGACAGCAAAAAGTGTTCGATTTGAGATATGATTTAGATATTCTCGTCTACCAGGGTATACATATTTTCCTGTCTAAAGTAATCAGGCAGTTATGTACATTCTAAGATCTAACCCAAGTTACACACATGTTATATAAAAGTTACGATAGCGTAAGTTTTGGTTGTATAGAAGTTTATTTTACGTTATTTCAACACAATGTTAGAATTACGTAAAGTAAACTTCTATACAACGAAAACTTGCGCTGTCATAACTCTATTGTAACATGTGTGTTGCTTGGGAATTTTGGTGTACTTTTTTCTGTATATGTTTTATTTGAATTTTTACTGCTAATTGACATTTTATTTCAGGAGGATTAAGGTAAATTTAATTTATGAATAAATGCTAACCAAATATAATCATAACATTTTAGTTTTCAGATAACAAAAAGGTAAGAATGTTCTATCATATATTAAACAATCACACATATAAACAACATATCATATATATCATATATTGGGAAAGGGAGGGACCATCAGGGCACCCGATTGAAACGAATTTGACAGGAGCCTGGGACTGCCTCCTCCTTGTTGTTAACAATTCATGGATTGAGGGCGGGCTCTTCGACCCCATCTATTGGGAGTATTCTGTCAATCGAGGGCTTGATTTTGCAGTTGTTCGTGAGAACTTTCTTTTGGAAGGATATTCTTTTCCCTGATGCGGGTTTTGCGCAAGTGTCTCTGCTTGCGGGTCCGCACAACCCTTTTTGGCCTTTCATACAGGAGAATGACTGATCACTAACAACAGCACAATCTTGATCAAATCGCTTTTCAGATTATTCCAGTGCTATAGGCAGCTGCCTTGCTACAATAGATGGTAGAACAAAATCATCATCAAAAATCATCATCATTAAACCATGCAATATGGGTATATTTGGTATGAGGAAAATGTCCGGAGTCGGAAAATAACGAACAGAATATCTAATATGGCGGTCTAAAATCCAAGATGGCGGCTCCAAATTCAAGATGTCGACTGTTTAATGGAGTTTTAGGCTCTAAAACCATGCAATATGCATTTGGTATAAGGAAGATTACCGAAGTTCAAAAATGGCAATCAGAATATCCAAGATGGCAGTCTAAAATCCAAGATGGCGACTCCAAATTCAACATGGTGACTGGCTCTAAAACCATGCAATATGGGTATATTTGGTATAATTAATATGTCCGGAGTTAAAAAATGGCGACCACAATAGCCAAGATGGCGGTCTAGAATTCAAGATGGCGGCCCAACATTCAAGATGGCGACTGTTTAAGTTTTGGGCATTTGGTATGAGGAAGATGATCGAAGTTCAAAAATGGCAACCAGAATATCCAATATGGTGGTCTAAAATCCTGGCGGTCCAAAATTCAAGATGGCGGCTGTTCAAAGAAGTTTTAGGCTCTAAAACCGTGCAATACGGGCATATTTGGCATGAGGAAAATGTCCGGAGTCCAAAAATGGCGACTAGAATAACCAAGATGGCGATATAACATCCATGATCAAAATTCAAGATGGCGGCTGTTTAATTGAGTTTTAGGCTCTGAAACCATGTAATATGGGTATATTTGGTATAGGGAAGATGTCCGGAGCGCCATCACCACTGGCACTGGGTGGATGAATTAGGGTTAAAAACGTGGTTTTTTAAACAGACCGCATAAAAAGTTCTAAACGTTCATGGTGACTAAAGCGATTGGCCTAGTTTCTTGATCATTGCTTTGGAGGTGAATGCTTTATTCGGCGTAGACTTACCGGTACGAGTTGTTTGCTCATTAAGTATCAAGTAAGTATAAAGTCAAGCAATAGTGATTGTTAATATTTTTCTTCGTACGAATAAGAAATTGAGTCACTGTGATAAGCCAGTCAGTAAGTACTTCATCAAGCACTGTTGTTTACAACTTTATCGGAAGCTTTACCCAGCGACTGGTTGAAAGCATCCACGGAAAGCATACGGATTCAAGACTACAACTTGTTGTACTTACCCTCGGTATTCGATGTACTTGTAGATCAGCACCGCCATTCCCATCGCAATCAGGGCAAAGTACCACGATGTCATGAACATAATCGACATGCACAGCGTTAGACCAATCAGTGATAGTGACCTATTGTAGTAGCAGCAACAGCAAAAGCAGCACCAGCAATCATTGTGTCGTTTTCCGTGGCGTCGTGGTCGAGGTGGTGGTGGTTGTCGTCACACAGAGGGTTCCAATGATGGTGCATCCCCAGCCCAGCGGAAACCGATATTGTTGCCCGGAACAGCCATGTGAAAAACGAAAGAACGAAGCGGGAGCAAAGAAAAAGGATGTATTAATTGTTGCACGCTCGAATGCTGGATGTGAGATGTGGGGTGGCAATGTGAACCAACAGATCCAACTAGAAATCCTACATTATAGAGATAAGCGGATCGTCTGTCGATTTGGCAACGCTGTTAGTTTTGTTTACAACAGCTGCCAACACTTGCCGTGAAACCAGATGATCAAACTTTGTGCGTGACTCTGCCGTTGTTCGGATTGTTTTGTTCACGTTTGAGAATTCGTGGTCGTATTTTTTTTTTCAAATAATGAAGTGTATTGCAAAGTGTTGCACTAACAGTGGCGGTAGAAGGAAGGAAAACAGCGGCAATGTTAGTTTTTATTAGGTTAGGTTAGGTGCCTATGATCGTTGGTGGGGAAAATATTCCAGACCGTGGTCTTGGATTTTCCATGAATCCAAATTTTTCTTGCAACGCCTAATAATAATTGCGCTTTAAAAAAAGCGGATTTTTGTTTCTTAAAAAAATACATTTTTTTTTATTTTGATTGCAATACTTTTCAACCGAAGCCTTCCTACGAAAAATAAACATGTTCATTTGGCTCACACTTTAACAGTTGTCGCTGCTCGATTGGCTTACAATGGCCGCTTTCGCATATCTCTATAATGTAGGATTTCTAGATCCAAGCAGCTCTGTCTGGATGACCGACCGGACACACGTGACCGGCTGTCAGATTGGTTTGTATCGAATGTCATTCATCAGGTGATATTAAGTCTGGTCGAGTCACGGATGCAATTAAAATTTAATCTGGAAATGGCACTTCAAACATGAAAACACAACAGGTTTTATAAAAATAGATTGAATTTCGATTGCGCTGTAGTCAGTGTTATATTGATAAATAAAACCCGTGTATATATCAGAGCACTGCATCCGCGCTGCAGCTAAGCGGTTTTTTAGTCTCCAGTGAAATGTGAATGGAGACATAACACCCATAATGCGACAAATTCTCCGCAATTTTTGGATTGTCATTTATCTACCGTAAAAAAGTTTATAATTAGTCGTAGTCCGTCAATATGTTTATCCTTTGTTCCAAAAGTACATCTTACTACACCGGTAAATCGTTACTCACCAATGGTAGAACTTGAAGCGCGGTCGCCAGTTGGGCGTCCGTAGCAGTGTCTGGACGGCACAGGCCAGATTCACGAATCCGTAGCACATCAGGAAGAACATGGACAGCAGCGGAGCGAGCAGATCGACGTTACCGAGCAGGATACCGCTCTGGCAGATGAGCAGCGTCAGGATGAGGGCACGGGTCGGTTCGCCACGCTTTGACGACACGGCAAACGGCTCGAGGAACGGTATGATACCGTCCCGGGCGATGGCCTGCAGCAGACGCGGAGCACCCGTTAAACTTTGCAGTCCGGCGCCGAGGGTGGACAGGAACGATCCAATCAGGATGACCCACTGGTTTGGCCAGGCCATGTTTGCCACCACGAGCTTCCCTCCTATCGATTGACCGAATCTGTGCGGGGTGGATAAAGGGTACAACATTAATTGGCGTGATGCTAGATTTTGCAGAGATAAAGTACGCCAACTAATGGCGGCAGTAGTGATACTCACTTGTCTCGCAGTAGTAAATTGTCGACCGTGCCGGCGAACAGCATCACACAGGATAGGTATACGGTGGAGGTGGTCAGGATGGCACCAATCGTACCGATGGGAATACTCTTTTGTGCGTCGGCCAAATCACCGGAACGATTGGATCCGGCCATGATACCTAGTCGGAAGAAAGAGTAGTGAACGAGCACAGTTATTAGTAGAGTTAATATTAAGCCATAATTTTAGAATGTACTGTAACTGTAGATTTTGGAAATTGGCATGAGACATTCTGAGACATTTTCAAAAAAGTTTGACGAAGAAAATATTTTGTGACCCACTTTAATTAAATATGTTTCCAAGAAGCTTTTTGGATCCTACATGAAACATTTAGTACCACGAATACTATTTTCTGTTTTGAGTACTTAATCACAATCAACTACAGTCTCATCTCATCAACTGAATCCTCTTCTTAACACAATTATGATTTTATTTGCACGAGTTTTCTCATAAAACTTGAATAAGTCCCACTTTCGTTGTTTCTGACGAGTAAACCCGCCACCCATTATCGCACAGCTCAACTCCGGGCCGACATTTGTCCTACACTGATTAAAATCTCATCGCCCCTGGAAAGTTTAGTCTCGAGTTCCATTTCCATCGCACCCTAAATAATTTCTCTTCCCGGAAACTGTTTCCCAGGACAGAAAAAAGCCTTGCGTGATGCCGAAAACTTTCCTTCGACTATCAAGAATCGCATGCTGTGCTGCTGGACGAGTCATGCCCCAACCCCACAACGTGGTTCCCTTAGAACATCACGTAACTTGGCGGCGAGAGATATTTGCTGCCATCATCAATGCGGAATCTTCGCAACGACCTAGGAGGGGAATCAGTTCCAACTCTTCAACTTCAACCAGGCGCGAGTGTGGGTGATAACTCTTATAGCTGAAAATTGCAAAATGGCTTGCCTATTCCTGTGACTCGTTAGCTTGGATGCCAGATCTGCAGAATTCTTTAAGTTTATAGAAAATTTGATTTTTGATAACCTGTCGGTCGGCTTTGACGCCGAATTTACTTCCATCATAATTATATGGATGTCGTCTAAGCAATTCCAGTGATTAACTTAAAAGAATAACCTGTTTTAGTCTCGTTTTCTTTTAGCCATTATAACTCCACTGAGGCAGAGAAAGCTTCTCGCCTCGGCTATGCTTTAATTTTTGAATTTGTATCATGAATGAGCTCGGACCCCCATTATTTCCGTTACGTCTACTAATCGTCGCCGAAGATCCTCATGTTGCCAAAACAATAGTTTTACAATAGTATCACTAATGTACGACCTTCTGCAAATACAACCTTCTTCTGGATATATCTTTCTATTACACTCTCGAGTGGAACGAATTTGGACCGGGTCAAGGGGGGGTCAGGTCTGTACCTAAACTCCTTGCATACCATTTCATACAAAGCCGGCATCGATCACTAATTTCGATCTACAGCTGGCTACTCTACTACTGGCTGCCTGAACCATATCCATCATTGTCACATCTGATTCCGAAATGAGTCCTCATCAAGCTTCGATGGATAACTGATGTTTTAGAGCTGCATGAAATTCTCCGGGTCCGAGGAAAACAACAGAAACCCGTTAGAGAAGTGTTGGCAGGACTTGATCTGGAATACATGAACCTGATTTACCAGTTTTTGAAACGTGTTGATGTCAGAGTTTGATGTAGTACGTTCCTTGTTTTCGTTGTCCGCCCTTTGGTTTTGTTGTTCGCCCCTGTCTGTCGTCACCCCCCTTCCGTTTGTCCTATTCTTGTCGTTGTCTACCGATAAAGTCCTTTCTTTTTTGTTCCATTTCAGATAAGGACATTTTGCCCCATCAATGTTTTTAGTATAAGTTAGCAAATAATTTAGTTTAAGACGCCTAAATCCCTCCTTCCCAATTTTATTTTATTTTATTTTTTTTATCCTTAACCTCGAAACAGCCGTGAGTACTTCGGCTTCCCAAACTAACATAGCATTAAGGCAGTAAATATTGTAAAATGTAAAATATATTGTAAAAAACAACAAATGATTTCGGCTCAGTTATGCCCATGAGGCGCCGAATAAGTAAAAAAAACTGATATTTTGTGGCTTCTCAGACTTGACAAAATCAAAACGCTGTTATTTTGTTTTGTCCGACGTTTCGGTCCGTTTGAGACCTTCTTTAGGGACTCAATACAGTTACAGTGGTCTTGTCCAGTGTGGTTGGGCAGAACCTGTGACTGTCGCATGGATCGAGTTTTCCCGCACAATCGCAGCCAAATCGGATGCCTTATCGGAAACAAAACTCGGTCCAACGTTAGCACTCCGGAATTTAGTACCTAACCCGAGAACGATCACCATTGGTTTTCTGGACAACGGCAATATTGATGATTTTTAAGTTGAGTAATGGAACCACGATGCACCCAAGAAAGCATTTTGGAGACTCTCCATTGCAGTTTACGGTATTTGTAGTCCTGACAACTCTTCAACCCTCTGGACTGCAAATGACTTGGACAATATCGCATCCACCAACGTATTGATGTACTACCAGAATACAAATGGGATCAACTGTTTCCATCAGAGTGTGCCTCATGAGCAACGTTCTTCTTCTTCTTCTTGGCGTAACGTCCTCACTGGGACAAAACCTGCTTCTCAGCTATTACAGTTATTAACTGAGAGCTTCCTCTGGGGGTTGAGAAGTCCCAAAAAATGACCACGTGGTTTATGGACAGCCCCTTATACTTTGTACAGCGCCTAAATGTATTCTATTCTAATTGTACTATATCGAACTGGTTACCGCTGCTGTCACTTTCTACCGTATCATGGTAGAATGATGAGCACGAGGATGTTGATGTGTGACTCTTGTTCCTTCTCCAGTCCAATTGGGGGTCCATCCACTTATGAAGTGAACGTGTAGCCACTACGCTACGGGCCCCGACTTCCAAAGGGCCTTGTTTCAGCAATTCCTCCTGATAAATCTTCACGGATTTCTCTTGATATTCATGTCTGGTTTCATCTTGTAGTTTCCCCCGAGAATTCGGAAGGGATTCTTCCCAGGATTTCTCGATAAATTCCTCTTGGTTCTCCATTTTGCATGGAATCCTTTCATGTATCCATCTTTGGATTTTTCCTGGAATTCCTCCCGAGATTCCTCTAGGGCTTCCACCTAGGATTCTTTGTATGATTTCTCACGGGATTTCTTTAGGGGTTTCTCCCGGCGCTCATGCAGTGATATTTTTCTTCATTGATTCCTTGCAAGATTCTTTGAGGGATTGCTCCCGAATTCTTTCACAGAATATTTCCCATATTCCATCAGGAACTCTCTAAGGATTTTTGGGTTTTCTCCGGGATTCCTTCAGTGATTTCTTTCTGGCTTCTTCAAAGGATTGCTTTAAGAATTGATCATTTTGTTCATTCGTTGATTTTTTACCGGGTTTCCTTTAGACATGCTTCCCTAGTTTCATTCATATATTCTTTCAAGGATTCTTTCTGTTTCTTCTTAAAAGATTTCTTCCAGAATTCATTCCGATATTCCTTTATTGATTGCTCCCGGGATTTCTTCCAGGATTTTTTCCGGCATATATTTAGATAGATCCTCTTGGATTTTATCAGGGACTCTTCCCGGTATTTCTTCAGAGATACTAGGATTTCTTCATTGATTTCTGCTGTGATTCTTTTATGGATTTCCTTTGGAGTTTCTCCAAGATACCTTCCGGATTTCCTTCGTACGTTATTCCCAGATTTTCTACAGGGATTTTTCCTGCGATTCCACCAGGATTCTGTCAAGGGTTCCTCCAGGATATATTTTTATAGGCTTCATTTAGGAAGCCCTCCCGAGATTCCTTAATTGATTCCTCCCGGGATTCTTTGAAGCTCCCCCCTGAATTTCTTCTTTTTCTGCGCGCGTCGTCTTTATTGATTCCTCCCGGTTTTCTTTGAAGTTCCCCCAGAATTCCTTCTTTTTCTGCGCGTGTCGTCTCCTGGGGATTTTTCATGGAATCCTTTCGGGATTCTAATGTGGATTATTTCCTACATTGTGTCATGGATTCTTTCTCGGTTTTCTTCCGGGATTCCTTCGCTTCGGGTTTTCTTCTGGGGTTCCTCCTGGGATTCCTTCCTGGATTCCTTCAGGGATTTCTTCCGCGATTCTATCTGAAATTCCTTTATTAACTATTGCAGCGATTCCTTTCCACATTTTGAAAAGTTCATTTAGAGATATCTATGGAGATTTCAGTTGAGTTTTTCAGGGATTCCTCCTTTGATTCCTTCATTGATTTTTTGCTTTCGGATTTTTTTTCAGGAATTGCTTTGGGATTCCTACTGAGATTTTTTAAAATGATTCCTTCAAAGATCTTTTCAAGGATTTCTTTAGAGATTTCTCCAGGTATTTATTCAGAAACTCCTTCCGGAATTTCTAAAGGGATTCCTCTCAGGATTCTCTTAGAGATTCCTCCAGCATATTCAAAGGGTCTCCTTTTGAGATGCTTTCAGAGATTACTCCAAGGTTCGCTTAGGGATTCATCAGGGATTTTCACCCGGATTCCATCAGTTTTCTTGGGTTATCTCCCAGGTTTTCCTTCAGGTACTTTTTCCCGGGCTTCCTTCGTTGAGTTCTTCCGGAATTCCTTCAGCACTTGCTTCCAGGATTGCTTCATTGAGTGCAACAAGTGCTCCTGGAATTCGTTCATTTATTCTTACAGGGTTACCTTCGGGGATTCCTCCCGATATTCTTTCAGTGATTTTTCCTGGGATTCCTTCATTTATTTCTACCAGGGTTTCTCCCGGCATTCTCTCAGGGTTTCCTTAGATTCATCAGGAGATTTTTTCTATAGAACCTGTCAGGGATTTCTCTAGAGATTTCTCTAACTATTTTTGCATCAATTATTCCTGGATTTATTTTAGTGATTTCGCCCAGGATTTCTTCAGAGACTTCTCCCGATATTCTTTCAGAGAATCCTTCTGAGATTCTTCTATCGGTTTCTCCAAGAATCCTTTCAGGATTCCTTCAAGGGTCGATATTGTTTCCAATATTTCTCCTAGGATTCCTTCTGGGTTACCTCCAGAATTATTTATGAAACTTCTCTTAAGATTACTCTAGGCCCTAGAGTCTAGGGTTCTTTCATGGATTACTCTCGCATTGATGTATCTAGGATTTTTTCCTAGGGGGTGCTTGGGGTTTCAGTTTTATCGGTTTTCAGGTTGTTTTGCTTTTTAATTGTAAAAGGAAGTACCGATCCACCCTCAATTTCTTAGTATGATGATAAACTGCGTCGCGGGAAAAATTAGCCCGCATTGTATCGAGCCTGGTTTGTACGTATAGAACAAGAAATTAGTGTTTTCGGCAAAAAATTCTTTCGGTAATTACTCAGAGAATATTCCCGGCAATTTATTTCAATTCTTTTGGAAATCTCTCAGTAATTCCTTTGGATTTGATCAATTTCTTTGATAATATCTTTGGATCCCTTTCGGCAATTTCTTTAAGAATTTATTTGGTAATATGTTTGGAATTTGATACTAAACACCTTTCAAATTTCATCGGCAATTCCACAAGGACTAGGAGTTTATTTGGCTTTTTAATTTCGTTGACAAATCCTTTGAAATGTTTTCTCGGGTATTCCTTCGCCAATTTTTTAGTAGTCTTTAAAGCATTGGTTTGGTAATGTCAGCAATTCTATTGATATTTACTTTTTTAAATTCTCCAATTACTCTTCATGAAATTCTTTTGGGAATTATATTAGTGCAGCCTTTGGTAATTCATTCGACAATCACTCTGGGTAATTCCTCACATTTTTTTTTTCATTTTACAGCCATTCTACTTTTTGGTATTTTTGTCGATTTTTTGGACTTTCATTATCTAAGTATACTATTCGGTATTCCTTCGCCAATTCCTTTGGAAATTTTTTTTATAAATCGCTTCTATAATTTAATTGAAAACTCTTTAGACTCTAGATTTCTTCAGTAATTATGTGCGGAATTCCTGCAGCACTTAATTTTGGAATACCTTCGGCAATTCCGATGTTACATGCATTGAAAATGGATTTGGAAATTTCATCAGTAATACCTTGGGAAATTTTGGAAACTTCGATTATTACTTTGGGAACTTCTTCGGTAATTCCATTGGAAATTAATTCGGTAAATTTCTTAGAGATTTCCTTTGTGAATTTATTTAAAAAAAAACCTTGTCACGGGGATTCCACGGCAATAACTTTTAGGAATTTTTACTATTTTTTTAGAAATTCCTTTGATGATCGCGGACATTTTTTTGAGAATTTCTTCGAACATTTTTAATTACAAGTTTTTACCGTATAAGCCTATTGGATTTCACTTCAGATTTCTCTAGTAATACCTCCTATGATTTCAATGGAAATTTCAACTTTTCTCAAAATTCGTTTAGGGATTCTTCTAGAGGCTCCTATTGGGATTCTTTCAGCCGGAACTCTTTGGAGAAGGCCAAGAGGAGTTCCAGCAGTAAAACCATGATTAATTTCTCGAGTAACCCATGAATAAAAATTCTAGAGCAATTCCTGGATGAGTCTTTTGAAAAATCCCTGGAATAATCAAAAGCATTTCTGGAAGTATCCTAGGAAGACGGCCTTAATAAATCCCAGCAAGAATGCCAAGGGAAATCCCTAGAGGGATTCTTGCAGGTATCACAACAAGAATTTCTGGAGGAGACCTAGGAGGCATTCATGAAACATTAGAAACAGCAGGTATCACTTATGGAATCCCAGGAGGAATTCCTGGATGATAGTCAAGAGGTGTTCCTGGAGGAATCCAATGGTAAATATTTGGAGAAATCCCAGGAAAGAATCCCTACAAGAATTCCTGGATGTAATACAGTAAGAATTTCTGGAGGAGTCCTAGGAGGAATTTCTGGAAGAACCACAGCAGGAATAGCTTGAGCAATCCAGCTGAAATTCCTGGAGGAAGAAGGCCAAGAGGAGTTCCTGGAAGAATATCATGAGAAATTTATGTAAGAATCCTTAGATAAAAACTCCTGGAGGAATCACCGGAGAGCTTTTAAAGAAAACACAGAAAAAATCTCAGGAGGTATTCTTAGAAGGACTCTGGGATGTATCATTATAGAAATCTCAGCAGAAATCCTAGGAGAAATTGCTGGATGATACTATACTGCAATTTCTAGAGGAACCCCATCAGGAATGCCTGGGGGAATCCAAAGAATACTTAGGCATGGTACACAAATTCCGTAACGCTAAAATTGGTCATTTCAGGCCAACTTCCCCCCCCCCCCCTTCGTAACGCTTTTTGTATGGAAGCTTGGAAATTTTTTGTATGGGTCGTAACGCTACGCTGGACTCCCCCCTCCCCCTACAGCGTTACGTAATTTGTGTACGATGCCTTAGAGAAATCTCTGCAAGAATCGATAGAGATATTCTGGAAACATCTATGGAGAAGGCCCTGAAGGAATCGCAGGAGGAATTTCTGAAGGAATCTCAGGAAGATTTCACGGAAAAATTCCAGCCACAATGCTAGGATAAATTCGAAAAGGAATCACTATAGAAGAATTTCCGGACGTATCATAGTAAGAATTTCTGGAGGAATCGCAGGAGAAGTTGTTTGAGGTATGAGGTATTCTTGGAGGAAGGCCAAAAGGAGTTTCTGCAGGAATTCCATGAGGAATTTCAGGAGGAATCTTTGGATAAAATCTCTGAACGAATTCCTGGATAAGTCCTTGGAGAAATCCGTGGTAGAACAACTACAGGAATTTCTGCAAGAATTCCAGGAAGACTGTCTATGGAAAGATACCAGCAAAAAAAAAACAGGAGAAAGTTCTAGAAGAATCCGTAGCATAGTTTCTGAAGTACCAAGGTTAGAATTTCTGGAAGAATTGCTTGAGGAATCCCAGCTGGAATATCTGTAGAAATTCCTAGAATCCCAGGAGGTAGTTATAGAAGTTGTTTCTAAAAAAATCCTAGAATCAGGAATGCCGGGGGTATCCTAAGAGATGTTCCTCTAACAAATGTCTGAAGGAATACCTACAGTTCTCCTTGAAAGAATCGGTAGAAATATACTGGAGGAATACCTGATGGAATCGCAGGACGATTTTTAGGAAGAATCTCAGGAAGTATTGCAGCAAGTAAGCATGCCAGGAGAAATCCCTAGAAGTATTTCTGAAGGAGTCCTCATGGGAATTGCTTGAAGAATTCCAGCTGGAATTTATGGAGGAAAGCCAATAAAAGTTCTTGGATAAATCCCCTGTTGAATTTCTGGAAGAACCTCTGGGGGAAGTCCTGGATATATCCTTGGAGAAATTTGTGGAAGAATCACCGAGGGGATTTTTTTTAATTCCCTGGGAAATTTTCCGGAAGAACTGCCCTAGTAGAATTCCTGAAGGTACCACAGGGAGAACTTTTGGAGGAGTTCTAAGAGAAATTGCTGGAAGAATCGCAGCAGGAGTTGCTTGAGGAATCCTAACCACAACTTCCGGAGGAATTCTGTGAGAAATTTCTGAAACAATCTCTGAATAAAATCTCTGATGGAATTCTTGGAAGAATCACACCGGAGGAACTTCTGAAAAGAACCCCGGAGGATTGTCTTGAATAATTCCACTTCGAATTCCTGAAGGAATCCCAAGAGATTTTTTTTGAGATATCCCTAGAAGAATTCCAAGAAGTATCATAGTAAGAATTGCTGGATCAATCTCTGCAGAAATTTCTAGTATATAAAACCCCATCAGGACTGCCTGGAGAATCAAAAAAGAAGTTTATTGAAGAAATATCAGGAAGAATCTATGAAGAAAGCCTAGAGAAATTACTGTATGAATAGATAGAGGTATTTCTGGAGGAATCCATGGAGAAATCTGTTGATTGTTCTTACCAATATCCAAAACGCCAAAACGTATAACAGGTAGGGGAAATTACCTATTCTCGGCCGTTTTGTTCTCTTCGTCTTGGGGGGTTTTTTGAAACCTATTGAACTCAGAGTTGGTCTCAAATCCTTCCCAACTAAGCTGAATTATATGGCCAAGTTTCAGGAAATTTGACTGACAAAAACCCTCCATGACGAAGAGAACAAACCTGCCGATAATACCCATTGTCACCCTATATAATTAGTTTCGGGTGTGCTTAAGTTATGTTCAAATGTGCAATTAATACAGGCATGTGTCAGGCATTCCTTCAAAGACTCTGTCGTTATCCTTTCAGGGATTCTTCCAGGAATTCCTTCCAAGAATCATCCCTGGATTGCTCAAGAGCATGGCGCAACATTCAATGGTAACAATGAAGATGTACCAAGAATAAGGGTTAACATACACCTGATTCTTTTTTTTGTGTGACTGTAGTAAAAATATTTACCGAGAATCCATAAAAGCATGTCAACTTAACGAATTCCGTCCATCAGGGATCTGTTTGGAATCGTCTTCCGGCGATTGTGCCGGGAAATACGTAAAGTATTTAAAGCTACCAAGGTAATGTATTCAATAAACCTCGAAAGGTTTAATACCATCAACCTATCAATTGAAGGTGCATGTTGATATTGATTTATAAAATGTTGGCAATTTGGCATCCCTGATCCTGAGCCGAATATCTAGCAAAACTCCAGTAATAGTCTGCAATAAATTTCACCAGCTCAGTTCGTCAAATCCGAGTCAACAGCCGGGACCAAGTCGCAACTTTCAGCCCCGTCCCCCGCTCGCTGTTTCAAGTGGGAAAAGTTTTGGCTTTTATGACACCCCAGCGCGCTCCGAAAACTGCACGTCTCCTTTTTCTCCAATTCGGAAGTTCGCGCCGCTTCAGACTGGCTGAGTAGTGATTTGGGTGGGCGTGATGTTGTTATCTCATCTTCAAGCCGGAGCTGGAGCGAACGGTGACCGACGACGACGAGGACCGGCTGCGATACGGTTTCCTAAACTGCCAAAACATCAACGGTTACGGCTGTCCCATTTACTTTATGACCTTCTCCCTGGCCGGCTGCTACTAGCTGCTGCTATCTGCTTCTTGATGCGAGACTGATATGTAGCTTAGACTGATAGGGTTTCGCGCAGAGATTGCGATCGGATGGGTCGTCTGGCAAATGTCCCCTCCGATGGGTACACGTAGGGGCACTAATGGGAGAGCTCAAATTATGTGAAACTAATTGACGAACGGATTGATTTTGTCAGCTGGCGTAGCCGTAAAGGAGAACAATGATTTGCTAAATGGCTGATGATATGAGACTGTAGGTTGTTTGGAAAGAGTGGTTTTTGTTAGAGAAAATGACTGTTATGGAACAAAAGTGCTATTGTTTATGGCAATTTTACCTACGATTAATTTCAGATATGCTTTCAAGCAGCGATATTGAAGAAGTTTATTGTGAACTACATTTTTCTGTTTTCAGAATGGGTGAGTATAATTTCAAAAGCAGTGCATTCCAAGATTTTTTTTTTAAATTTCTCCAGGGCTACAAATATTTCCGCAAGAATTTCTACAGAAATTTCTTTTAGAATTCTTCTAGGTAGATTTCAATTCACCAGGAATAACTTTTTAAATTCTGCTTAGGCAAAAAATCTGTTTGGTACGATCTTAGGAAATCCTCTAAATTCTTTCAAAGTTTCATTCATAAACTCTACCAGAGTTTTTTTTTGTCAGACGTTCCTTCAGAAATCAGTACAGGTATTTTTTTAGAAGACCATAAGAGAATTGTTCTGGAATTGATAAAGGGTTTCCATTGAAAATTTCCACAACAATGTGTCCAGAAATTTCTTTAGGAATTCTACCAGAAAATTCTGCTTGTATTCCTATTTTTTGCATTATTACTTTTAGTGAATCAGGTAGAAATTCCCCCTGAGTTTCCAGCAGGAGTTCAGACAGATATTCCTTCTGGATTTTCTCCGTGCATTTTTTTAGCATTTTCTTCGGTATTTTTACTATAGATGAATACAAGAATTTTCTCTGCGAATTCTTTAATGGATCCATAATTATTTCTTAGGAATTTCTACAGAAAATATCTTAGAAATATTGTAAGGATTTTACTGTAGCTTAGTAATGCGTTTCCCCAGGTATAACAACAAGATTTCCTTTCAAAATACACGAACAGATTGCTCCAGGAGTACTCTCAGAAAATTCTCCAAGATACTTAAAAATGGATTTTTCTAGGAATTTTCCACAAAATTCTCGAATAAACTTTTTTTTTTAAAATTCCACCACAGGTTTGCTGAGGAGTTTCTTCAGGTGTTACTCCTGGGAGATCTTCAGATTTTCCTTAAATTCAGTGTTTCTACAACAATACAACAATAGGGCCCATATAGCCGAGGCGGTAAACGCACGGGTATTCAGCATGACCATGCTGAGGGTGACGGGTTCGATTCCCGGTCGGTCCAGGATCTTTTCGTAAAGGAAATTTCCTTGACTTCCTTGGGCATAGAGTATCTTTGTGCCTGCCACACGATATACACATGCAAAATGGTCATTGGCAGAGGAAGCTCTCAGTTAATAACTGTGGAAGTGCTCATAGAACACTAAGCTGAGAAGCAGGCTTTGTCCCAGTGAGGACGTTACGCCAAGGAGAGGAGAGGAGGACAACAATACTTCCTGAGACCTTAACAAGAATTCTACTGAATATCTTCCGGAATTTTTGCCGAGTTTCAGAATTTTCTTCAGGAATTTTAAAAGTTCTTCCTTGGAGTTTTTCAGAAATTCATTTAATTCTTTTTTTTTTAAATCCTACATAGATTCCTTCGGAAAATCTTCTCCAAAGCTTCCTTGAGGAATACCGTCAGATATTCTCGCAGAATTTCCTATGAGGATTTCTTTAAGAAATTAGTCGTCCTGCAGTACCGTCACAAATATTTTCTGAATTTCCTGCAGGAATTAGTTTAGATATTCCTTTGGTGATTTTTTTTCAATAGGCTCTTGCACAAAAAAAAATAGTGGAAGAATTCTGGATAGCATCTCTGAAGAAATTTCCAAAGAAATTGCTGTGGTTTGTCTAAAGAAATCTCTTGAAAAACTCCTGGTGATATCTTTGGAAATTCCTAGATCAAGTTTTTGAAAATTTTGTGAAGGGATTCCTGGACAAATAATCCTGAAACAACTTCTGAATTATCTTTGGAAGAATTCCTGGATAAATGCTTTGAAGATTACCTTAGGAATTTTCTCAATACCTCCTTGATTCCTTGAGAAAAAAATCATGAGAAACTTTTGAAGGAACTCTGGAAGTGATTTCAAAAACATTTCTGAATAGAATTCGTGGAGGAACTTTTGAAAGAATCTCTTTAACAAATGACTGCAGTAATTACAGACAAAAATGCTGGTAAAATGCTTGAAGAAACCCCTAAATAAATTTCTTTGGAATTCCTTGAGGACTTTCTAAAGGAATCATTTTAAGAAATCCTGGAGGTACCTTTGAAGGAATTCTGTAAAGAATTGCTTGAGCAATTTCTGAAGGGATTAGTACAAAAAAAAACAAGTTTTGAAGGAAATCTTGTGGAAATAAAAAAAAAATCTGGAGGAGTTCTTTAGAGAACCACCGAAGAAATTTATAAAAGATTAATAAAAATTTCGAAGGAAAATAACAAAACACCTGGAAGAATTTGAGAACCTTCTGCACAGGTATACATAGAATAATTTCTGAAAAAAAAAATATCTAAAAGAATCGCTGAAGCAACGTCTGAATTATTCATTGAAAATCCCTGGACAAATGTTACATGGAAGAAGTTCTGGAGAATCTTCCAGAAGAATCACTAAAGAATTGTCTTGAGTAATTTTTTTAATTCAATAAACACCTGAGAGAACTCCTGAATATATGGAGTCAAATCTGAAGGAATATTTCGAGAAATTCCTAAAAGAAAGATTCTTTTGAAGAATCTCAGAATCTTTGTGAAAAAAAAGTCCTGGAACTGCACGATTAGCAAATCTTTGAGGGATTTCCTGCAGAAACCCGTGGAATAATTCTGGATCAATTTCTTGAAAAATTCTCAGAAAAATTCCTAGAGAAATCCCAGAGAAAATCTTCTTAAAGAAACTCTGATAGTTCTGGAGGAATTTCATAAGTTTTTATTAAGAAAAAACATAAAGGAATACATGTACAAATTTCTGTAGCAAGAGTAACCAGCTGTGATTTTACCTTGACAGCACTGGTCAATGCAACCTCTGTTCTGATTCCGCAAACAGCTTCAGGTCGTCCTTAAAGTAGTTATTCTTGTACTCCTTCTCCCTCTTTTCAATTGCATCATCATATGATGAGGGAGTTCATTGCAAAGTAGAATCATAGTAGACAAAAAGGATCGTCTAAAAATATACTCCTCAGAGTCCTGGACCACAACACGGCAACACTTCGTCTAGTTCTCCTCTAGGAGTTACATGTAGGATTCCCAAAAAGTTTTTTATTAAATTTTTATGGGGGACTATTTAGGACTTCCTCCGAAGTTTTGCGACTCTTTCCGAATCTTGAAAAACAAAAAAAAAATCCTTAACAAGTTTCATCTGTGATTCCTCCAAGGAAGTCCTCCTAGGATTCCTTCATAGAATCATTTCGCGATTGCTCCAGAAGTTTCTTCTAATCTCCACCCGGTGTTTCCGGACGAACTCCTTCCATGGTTCTTTCTGGGATTGCACCAAGATTTTCTTCTGAGATTACACAAGGAGTGCCTTCTGGGATGCATCCAGGAGTTTCATTAGAGATTTCTTTTGGGATTCCTCCATCATCAATTTCTTTCTGAATTTCTTCAGTTGTTCATTTCGGGATTCCTTCAGGAACTCCTTTAAAAATTCCTGCAGGAATTCCGGGATTCCTACAGGACTTTTCTAAGAATTTCATGCAAGATTCCTCCAAAAGTTCTCGGGTTTTTTTCTTCAGAAACTTAAGAAATTCTAAAATTTATCAAGGAAAACCTTCCAGGTATCCTCCAAAATCTTCTTCTGATATTCCTCTAAGAATATCGTCCGGGATTTCCCCAGGAACTCTTTCAGAGGAAACTGGTATTGCTTGAAGAACTCCTTCCGGGTTCCCTATAGGAACTCTTTCTGCTTTTCTTCCAAGAACCTATTTCAGAATTTCTCCAGGTAGTTCCTCCGAGGTTCTTCCGAGAACTCATTCCGGGAATGCTCCCGAAATCATTTTTTGATTCCTTCGGAAACTACTTCCGAGATCTCTCTGCGAACTACTTCCGGGAATCCTTCAAAAGCATCACCCGATAGTTTTTTCAAGAACTTCTTCCGAGATGGCTCCAGCAATTTCTTCCACGATTCCTTTGGAATCATCCTCCGGTATCTCCTTCCAGCTCTTTCTGGCACTCATTCATGCATTTCAGATTCGTTTGAGAACTCCCTCCGGGATCTTGTACCAGGATTTATCGAGGAACTCCTTCCGGGATTCCTCCAGGTACTTCATATGGGATTTTTTCGTGAACTTCATCTGGAATAATTCCATGGACTCTTTCTGGTAATTCTTCCAGAAACAGCTTCCGGATTTTTGAAAGAACTTCATCCGGGATTCTTCTAGGTACTATTTTCTGGGTTCCTGCAGGGATTCCTGGATTCCTTTCAGGACTTTTCGAAGTATTTTTTGCAAAATTTCTCCAATAGTTCCTTCGTTTTTATCAGGAATTTATTTAGTTATTCTAACATTTATCTAGGGAAACCTGCCAGGTATCCTCCAAAATTTTCTTCTGGTTCGTTCGGATTTTCTTCAGGAACTCTTTCAGGGGCTACTTCTGGTATTGCTTCAAGAACTCTTCCAGTTCTGAAGTTCTTGCCGATTCTTCTAGAATACCTTCGGAAGTTCATACTGGATTTTTCCCCGATGTAACTGAGGTAAAAATCACCCAGGTTTTTATAACGGAACTTCTCATGGAGATTTTTTTGTCGTATTTATATAATTACTCATAAAGTTCTTGTGAAGTTCTTTGATGAACTCCTCGATTACTTTTTAAGAAGCCATCGGCTTTGTAAGGTATTTCCCCTGGAGTTCCTTCTGGGATTCCTGGAATAGTTTCTTCCGGGATTATATTTTCTTCTGGAATTCCCAGAAAATACCACTGAAGACATTCCAAAAGAAGCTACTGAAAGGGTCTCGGTCAAAATTCCTGGACGATACTCGAAGCTTCTGGAGAAATCCTGGAAATATTTGACATCACAGAAGGAATTCTGTAAGGGATTCCAAAGAGAACTTCTGCAGAAACTCCAAGAAGAGCCTCAGATGGAGCTCCCTGAGGATTCACTGACGGACTCCTAAATATACTAAATTCTGGAATAAATTTAAGAATCGTAGGACACATTGCTGGGATAATCGCAGAAGAAATTTTGAGAGGAATCCTAGATGGAATTAGTAAAAATCTCGGAACAAATTCTAGTTGCAATACAATGAATTTCTGGAAGAATTCAGGAATTTAGCAACCGCAGACGGAATTCCGGCCACCAAAAGACTTATAATATTTGTCACAGCAACCGTGGCGTGCCGTGCCTTGTAGCAAGAAAGATAACTGAACGCTAGGCTGAACGACATTTACGATTGCTAGGTGTTTCTACTGGCTATGCAGGGCACTGTGATCGAATACTTGCTGGGATTTGAACATGAAAACTGCTCACGTGAGCACAGTTTTTCAACAGTACACGAACAGAACACGTCCAAAAGCATCTCTGCGAAGAATCTCGACGTAGTCGAAGCAGTCATCAACGATGTAGCCGAGTGCACCATCGGGCACGTAGAATGAAAGCAACAGAAGAATTGGCCAACAAGTATGCAGCGTGGAGTGCAAAAAGGTTTTGATGGAGAAGAACGCAATACTGCAGCATGGAACCCGGCAGAACGATACAAATGGGAAGGTGAATACACTATTGGGAGACAAAACGCTAATTGGAAGAAGCGGAGTGCGAAGAAATGCAAGTGTCGTGTTGTTATGAAGATACACGGAAGCTATACGTATCTTGCTACAGCTTCATACAGAGAGCCGTAAAGTAGGAATATGGACTGCAGCAACTTGAAGACCGGTTCTGGACATGAGATGATTGGAAGGTGAAACACGGGCTTAGACAACTGACTTCGTTAACCGCATGGTCGCGAAGCTCACAAATCTTGTATAGTTAGGTGAACAATTGTAGTGTGTCACTTATTTTTTTGTCAAACGCAAGCATTATTGCGTTGACTGGCACCATGAATTTAAGCTTGTTTCGCAATTTGAGTAGCATAGGTACGTTCCAACTTCCAAGTAGCAACCGATCCTCCTCTTCCTCGCATGGTATCTCTGAGTACAATCTAAAGCTCACTCAGTCACGTACTACAACATTACACGCTAAACGTTGCTCAAACCGTTAGCTTTGTTGAGTTACCCACAGTAAAAAGAAAATTACACATTTTGAGGAAGTATTAAAATCACAATTTTTTTTTGAACGCCTACCTCAAAAAGGTCTTTATGATAAGCTCACACGTTTACTTAATAGATTTACAGGATGTAAATGTCCAGCCTTGGGCTGAAATTCTCTGTAATAAAACTAATTATAATTATAATAATTTACTGGAGATACAAGATACTATAATAATTCGAAAATGTTTTAATTAATCATAACAGTATAAAGAAAAAATCGAGCATTGAATAATTTTTATGTGCAAGTTCCACAACTTAGTGTGTGAATTGTTTTTAGCGTGTTGTTGGAGCTGCCAGCAAGCAATCGAAACGAATGAATAATTGAACTTGAACTTGATGTGCTGCTCCGTTCAACCTAGACATACCGATTGCATGTTGCTGAAATTGATGATGGCCACGTCCGTCGGTCGTCCGACTACCACCACCGGTCGGAGATCCATACCCATATACAAGAGAATACAGCTTTTCCAATTGCTTTCTTGCTCTTGTCCCTGGTGAGTGTTAGGGAAAAGGCTTACTTCTGGGTTCGTAGAAGAACACAATCATCTTGCTGTGGACCAGCTAGCTACCTAGGACAGCTAAGCAACAATGGACGATGAGCCACTCAATATTGATCTTCATTAACATTCATTGAATTCCCAGACAACAATAAATGCCACAAGGCTTCGGGCGGGCGGCCCCTGGAAGCAAAAGTTCCCAAGAAGTGAGCAACTATCTCGGATCTTTGTAAGTCGCTTGAAGGCCTGGCGCTGCCATTTCCAGCAGGTCGGGGATGCGATTCATTTTTCATTTCAGTGGTGCTCCGAAGTTTGAGCGCAACTTTCGAAGCAAGAAATCGGATTTCGGAACATAAAGTGCTACCTAGTTGAAGGATTAATTGATGGCATTTTCGACGATAGCAGGATGTTTTCCTGGCAGATCGGGTATAAGTGGACGGGATAAGTAGTTAACTTTTCAAAAGATAGGTAGAGGTGATTGATTGGGAACAAGGCAGCTACTAACAAGATGGCACGTTTTTTCAGCGTCGAGTGATGGATGAGCGTTTGAATGCAAAGTGGGAGCACGTATTTCTGTTATATGCTTTTCACTACCAGCAAGTTGAAATATTAGCAACAGGCTTCAATATTGAATGGGCATCCTATATAAAATGTGCAAGTTTTTCCATTTTTTTGCCTAGTTCTTCGTATTTATGACTTAAAGTTCACCTTAAGTGTAACCAATATTTGTGTTTATAATTGATACTTGCCATTACTGCGACGTTTTTGGTTATCAACCATCAAATGTTTCTTTTATGTGATTTCGCGGGATTATTTTTACAAATAGGAGAACTTATGTATTTTTGTTTGTTTGCTCTCTTGATTTTGTTTTATTCTCTTCGCCACGGGACGTGTTGTGATACCTGTAGAAATTAAAGTTGCCTCAATCTTTCCCAACCACACTGAACGACCATGTTTCAGGAAATTTGGCCGACAAAAGCCACCCATGACGAGGAGAACAAGTCTGCCAATAATACCCAAAGTCACCCTTATGTAGATAATTCCACTTTTTTCAATGACTGCAACAGATAATCGACATATATTTACACCATTAAGTCCGTCAATGAATCGTGTATTTTTTTTTTCAAACAGATCTGTGATGAAGTGATACAGAATTTCATCAAAACGGCCTGGAATAATCCACTGAGAATTTCTCGAGGAGTGTTATTCTAAATTTTGTCATGAAATTATACATTTTTGCCATCAATATTTCTTGCAGAAAAACTAAAAAAATTTCGACACGGAATTTAATTACGATTTTAACAATCGAATTCGCTCTAGAGATTACTCCAATGACTCATTTAAGAATTCATTTAGGAATTGCTACAAATCCAGTGCTGTCATAGTAAATCCAGAGCTGGATACTCAAAAGTTTTTTTAAATTTGCGCCTTATGCACATAATTTTGATGGTTCTCCTTAAGGCGAAACTGGAAGCATTTCCTCACTTTTTGGTTTTTGATTTTTTTATTAAATAACGAAGCAATATTTTCAAAATCGGGTTTCGTGCACATGTAGAGTATGGATCAAGGTATCTTCTGATTTTTTTTGTAGTAGAAAATGTTTTTCGTTTTTGCAAAAACCATTTTTGAACAAAATATTTCACAAAAAAAAATGGTTTCTTTTGAGTTTTTTTTTGAGAAAAGTCGCTCTCATTGCATTAAGAACATGTTACATACTCAAAATGGCCCAAAGGTTACTTTTTTCTCAAAAATTTCTTCTCTATGTTATGAAAATATCCTAAAAGGTATATCTGAAGTATCTACAAGAGCAATTTCAAAAAGAATCTTTGAACTTTTGCATAAATCTTTAAAAAGATTTTTCAAGAAATACCTGGTAGATACGCTGAATGATTCCGAAATAATTCCAGAGAGATTTTTGGAAGGCATTCCTGGGGGACTTTCTAAAAAACAATGGAAGAACTTTTGAAGAAATTCCTTAAAGAAATTTCTGAAAACAAATCATAACATACTGAAGCAGTCTCTAGAGATGTTTGTTAAGAAATCTCTGAAGAAATTTCAGAACGAATCTGCGGAGGAAATCCATAAGAATGCCCGAAAGAATTTCTAAACAAATCTCCAGTCGAATTCCTGTAGAATCCGCTAGAGCCACTTTTGGAAGAAACCCTGCAGAAATATTTGAAGGAATTCCATGGAAATTATTGAATGAATTTTAACAGGAATTTTTGAAGAAATTTTTGATGGAAAAAATCCATAACGAATATCTGCAAAAACTCCTCCAAATGTGAAATAGTGGTATTCTGATAGTAAAATTTTCAAATCTTCTTATAAATTACTCGAGGATTTTTAGAAAGCATCCCTGAGAGAGTTCGTGCATGTATGAAAAACACCTAGATAAACTTCTGTAAAAACCTAGATAATCTTCTGTATATATCACCGGAAATCTCTTGAGAAATTTATAGGAATTAAAAAAAAGGTTAAATTATTCCAGAATTTATTCCTTGGCATTTCTCCAGGAATATTGGAGGATTTTTCTATTGAGACACTTGCAACGCCCAGTGTCACAGCCGAAAACTTTTTCCTGACAGCTGCGGTGGGAATCGAACCCACGCCCCTCAGCACGATGCGACTAAATGCTTGGTGACACTAGCCACACGGCCACGACGCCACACAAACAATTGCTCCAGGAATCAGTTCTGAAATTGCTGCAGGAGTTTTTTGTGCACTAATCCTTTCAGAAATTGTACCTGAGATTCTTCTAAAATTTTCACAATAAATATGGCCAAGAGCTTTTTTTTTAGAAATTCCTTCATAATTCCTATAGAATTCATGCAGAAATTTATTAACCCTCCGTAACTGTCGCGGTTGGCCACTTCCGCCAGCACCACACTAATGCTGAATACAAAAAGGGAGGTTTTTTTCAACCCAGAGCAGAAGGGAATAACAACAGCAAAAAGAGCTGTGTTATTTGGGCAAAATAACTGAATGATAAAATCGATTATTTTGAAGTTATTACCATAACATATTGTGTTATAAACTTGTCTGTCATAAGCGGCAAAATAACAAATTCCATAACAAAAAAATGTTCCTGGAAAACCATTTCAATAACTTGTTTTGTTAGTTTCACTAGCAACTTAATAACAGTGAATTCTGAAAATATTTCAATAACAAATTTTGATATTAATATGTTATTGATAATAATCGGAGAGCAGAATTTGCTATGATATCAAACTCGTTACTAAATAAGTTATAATACTTATTATATAAAATTATTCGCTTTGTCTCACAAACCCACCAATAACATGAGGTTCATCACTCTGACGTAAGAAATATTTTCAAATGATTGAAAAATACTATATTCAGCTTTTAATTCATTCCAAGAGATTTGAAGTCGCAAGATAATCGAACTTTAGTAATTTCTATATTATCAAATACGACGAGCTTCGATTTCCACCTGTAATTTATAAACTGTTATACTTTAATTGTTTTCGGAGCACGTGTGACCTTTGTTTTTTTTCAGCATAGCACCAGAAGAATTTTTAGAATGCTCAACAGTTTTGCCGAAAATTTTTGGGATATTGTAAATATTGTACAGATTATTAAAATTTTCTTGGAATGATTGTTTTAATTTCTCCGATTTTTCCTGGATTCAAGAATCATGTCCAATATTCCTCCTGGATTCTACAAGAATTCCTCCAAAAAATTTGCTATAATTTCTCCTGAACTTCCTCTGATGATTCCTACAGGACTTTCAACAGAAATTTTTGCAATTTTGTTTTTCTAAAATTCCTCTATTTCGTCAAAAACTCCTTTATGGTTTATCAAATGACTTTGTCATAAAATTCTTCCAAAAATTTGTTGACATATTTGATCATAAACTTTTCCATAAATGATTCCAATTTACGAGAAATTTCTCCGAGAGTTCTTTGACGGAATCTTTCATGGATTTTCAAAGACTCCTCTAGAGTTTCCTCCAGAATCCTGCATAATATCCCTTCAAGGGTTTCTTCAGAATTTCCTGTGATCATTAGTCCTGAAGTTCATCTTAAGATTTCTCTGAAAATTTCTTTGAGGATTTCACCATGAGTTTTTCCGAAAGATTCTCAAGGAGTTTTTCAAAAGATCCTGCCAAGAATCCTAATAATTGCTCAGAAGAATTAACTTCGGAAATTCTAAGAAAACTGCGCCCGTAGTTCTCTTGAAGACTTCTCCAGGGATTTATCGAAAGGTTCCTCTAGAACTGCGAAGTGTTTATCCGAAAATTATTTAAGGAATTCTTAAAAGGAGGATTCCTTTAACAATCCTTTCTGCAGAAATTTCGCCATTATTTCATGGATTTCTGAAGTAATTAAAAAGAATCCTTAAACTTTTGCATAAATCTCTGAAAAGTTTTCTCAAGAAATTCCTGGTGGATTCGCTGAATGATTCCAAAGAAATTCCTGGGTAATTTTTGGATGGCATTTCTGGAGTACTTTCAAAAGAACTACTTTTGAAGAAATTCGTTAAAGCAGTTTCTGAAAAAAATCTTAGAATATCGTCGTTGGGGTTGAGAATGGGTCAAAATGCATACTTCCACATTTATTGTTCAATAACTTTTAGTTCTTTGAGTGAAACAGTCCTTTGGTCACTGGAATGTGATCTTTGGTAATGCATGCACAAATGATGAAAAAATATTTTGAGTTCGTAAATTTTCCTTGAAACTGCAAGTGTATGAAAAATGACCCATTCTCAGCCCTCCGAGGAGGTGAGAATTGATCAAGGGAATCAAATTTGTTCCGATTTGACAACAAAGCAAATTAATAAAGTTCTGGTCAAGATTGATACTACTTATCGATGATATATTATAGGATGAATATGAGTTTGAGATTCTAAAAAGTATCAATCCACCTAAGAGTGTGATGTTGCATCGAGACTTAAAAGTAGGATTTCTTTTCAATTTTTTTTTCGAAGATTAATTAAAAAATAACTTATTACTCTAGAATCATAAATTTTCGGTAGGAACTGCTGACATCTACGAGGAGGCCACCATAAAATTTTTGATTCGATATTCGCAATATTTGATGAGATATTTCAGATTATGTTTTGACCCAATCTCGCCCCTCTGACCCATTGTCACCCACAACGATGGTACTGAAGAAGTCACTGGAGATATTTATTAGACGTTAGAGAATCCATGAAGAAATTTCAGAAGGAATTTGCAGAGGAATTTCCAAAAAAATCCGCGAAGGAATTTCTGGACAAATTGGGTTTTCTGATGAAACCCTGGATAAATATATAAAGGAATCCAATGGAAATTACTGAAAGAATTCTAGGAGGAATTTCTGAGGAAATTCCAAGCGGAATATCTGCAAAGACTCGTTGAATAGCCTTGGTGGAATGAAACAAGCTATTCATGGAATACCAGATCAACTTCGATGTATATCTATTCCTCGCATTTTTAACGAAAAGTACCAACATGTCAATTCCTGTAAGAGATTCTTCACTGATGGGTCTCGCATAAATGGATCCACTGGTTTCGGTGTCTTCAATGAAAATTTTACCGCCTTCCGCAAACTTCAGGAACCTTGTTCGGTTTATGTTGCTGAGCTGGCAGCAATCAACTTCGCTTTGGGGATGATTTCCAACATGCCCGTAGACCATTTCTTCATCTTCTCGGATAGCCTTAGTTCGATTGAGGCACTCCGGTCGATGAAACCTGTAAAACATTCATCTTACTTTCTTACAAAAATAAGGGAGCAGATGGGTGCACTGGTTGAAAGATCATACAAGATTACCTTTGTATGGGTCCCCTCACATTGCTCAATTTATGGCAATGAGAAGGCGGACTCTCTCGCAAAGGTGGGCGCACAGGAAGGTGAGATCTATGATAGAAGAATTTCACATGATGAATTTTTCCATTTTGTTCGCCAGAGTTCTCTTCAAAGCTGGCAAAATGATTGGCGAGATGGCCAGCTGGGACGGTGGTTACATTCCATTATTCCTAATGTTTCTTTGCGAGTGTGGTGGTATGGTCTGGATGTAAGTCGCAATTTCATTCGCGTGATGTCAAGACTTATGTCCAACCATTACTCGCTAGACGCGCATTTACACAGGATTAACCTCGCGTTGAGCAATGTTTGTACTAAGTGCGGTTCCGGTTATGATGACATCGACCACGTAGTTTGGCAATGCCCGGATAATGACGCCTCCAGAGCGCTACTTTTGGATACCCTTGAGGCCCGAGGTAGACAACCCTTTGTTCTTGTGAGAGATGTGTTGGGGACCCGCGATGTCACATACATGGGATGTATTTTCGACTTTCTTCGCTCTGCTGGTATAAAAGTTTAATTTGCTTGTGTTTTCTTCTCCAGTTTTTTTTTTCTCTGTTTTGTCCTCTTTGTGTTACCAAGCTGCTCCTGGCCATTCGGAAAACCAAGTCCCACAACAAGTTGGTACCAACACCACAAGGCACCGAATACGCTAGCAAGATGCGATTCACCCCCGGATGAGCAGCAGTGAAACCTTTGGCCCAATCCTTACCCTGTCCATCCCTCAAAATGTGACCTTCTAACCTCGAGCTGCCACGAGTACCCTGGCTTCCACCCATTACTAACAGATATCATTAAAAAGTTATTACTCTGTATAATGTATACTATTAAGTACAAAGAAAGATCCTCGGCTCCGTAAAGCGTTATACGCGATTGAGCCCCAAATAAATGAACTAGATAAAAAAAAAGCCTTGGTGGAATTCATATAGGTGAAATGGTGGAATTCTTATAGAAAATTTTCAAATCTTTTTATAAAATTTTCAGATTTTCAGAAAGTATCACCGCAGGAAGTTGTGCACATATTTCTAAACACCTAGCTATGCTTTTGTAAATATCACCAGAAGTTAATATTTCCGTAGGAATTCTGAATGAACTTCCTGGAGACATTCATGCAAATTTTTCAATTGAGTACCTGGAGTCCCGAAGAAATCTCTGAAGGAGTTCGTAAAAAATACTTGAAGGAATTCCGGGAAGTTTTTTCTGAAGAAATCATCGGAACAATTTCTGAAAGAATCTGTGAAAGAATTTCTGAAAGAATCCATTAAACAAATTCTGGTGAAACCTCTTAAGTAATTTCTGAAAGAATCCTCAGTGGAGATGCATTAGGAATTTTTAGAAAACTTACTAAAGGAATTTATGATGAAGTTTTTGAATTCTTCGTGGAATATCTGGAGGGACCGAAGAATTTTTTTTTGAACTCGTTAGAGGAATTTCTGAGAAAAACCACGGAGTGTTTTTGAGACGATTTTTTGAGATACTTATGGAGGATCCTCTAGAGGAATTTTCGAAGTCAACTATGGATACATTTTCCAACCAATTCATGAAAGATTTTCTGAAAAAAATCCTAGACAACTTTCTGAATGATTCCTTGGAAGATAAGCTGTAGAAAATCCCTGGAGTATTTTCTGAAGTAATCCATATTGAAATTTCGGGGGAATCCACAGAAAGTCAAATGAAAGAATTCTTGAAGAACTTTGTCTAATGAAAGAACTCTTTGATAATTTCGAAGAAAAACTCTTAAAGCAATCCTGGCAGAATTGCTCAAAGATTCATAGGAAGATTTACTGAAGAATTATGGAGAAATCTCTTGAAAAATCTCTTGAAAATTTTCTTAAGGATTTCTGAATAAATTCATAAAGGAATTTCTAAAGCAATTCATGCTAAATTTTCTTCTAAGATAATCCTTCAAGAAATTTCGAATGTTTGTATGCCCGATAGAATTTCTAAAGGAATCTCTGAATGAATATGCGAAGCAATTCCCGAAGAAAACTTCTGAATGAAGCCTTGATAGTTTTATCTATGAATCCGTGGAGAAATTTCTGAAGAAATATTTAAAAAAATTAGGAAGAAATCCTAAAATTGAATTTCTGAAATAATCCCAGAATTATTTCTTTGAATTTCTTTAACCTTTCAGGACGCGTGCCATCAAACAGCTGAAACTGCACCGCGCTCGCACTGTATACGATGAACGAGGTTTTTCGGTAGTGTTGTACTTTTTACAACGGCGCGCGCGCTGAAGGGTTAAGTAAGAACTCTGGAAATGATCTCAATTCCATAGATTTTTTCTGCACAGGTATCCTTATATTTGGGAGTAGTAAATTCAAATGCCAATAAGCATTTTTTTTCAAACGTATGGGAAAAGTATACACTGGTATCTCTTTTTATGCTCATGGCTTGGGGGTGCATAAATTAAAAATGTACATAAAATAAATAGGCATAAAAAGAGGGAAATTTGTGCGTAAATTAACTTTGGGCTTTATTCAGGGAATCTAGTTTGCGAGAACAGGACATGCTCTTGGGCATTTGAGGGGGTTTCCAGAAAGTTACCAAAAAGCCCAAAAAAAGGGCTTAGAACCTAAGCTGTCAGGCTTTTTGGGCGTTTCAAAAGGATTACGGGGAATTCAGGGGCATTTCAATGGTATTAATGGGGTTTCAGGGAGGATTCAAGGGGCTTTAAGGGCAATTCAGGGGGTCTCATTTTGCGGGGCGCTTCAAGGCATTTCAGAGTCATTTAAAAGAGTTTCAGGGGATTTCAGGAATATTTCAAGGGCGTTCCTAGAGGTTTTAGGGGCGTTTGATACCATTTCAGGGGCATTTAAAGGGACTTTCAGGGGCGTTTCTGCAGCCAAATAAAGGTGTCGAAAGGGGTTTCAAAGATATTTCAAAATAATTATGATGATTTCACGGCAGGGTCGTATCAGGGTAAGAACACCCTTATATCAAAAGGCATTTCAGGGGCATTTTAGTAGGTATTGTGATGGGGTTTCTCAAAATCCTCTGTAAATTACTGAAATGCCTACGGAATCTCCCTAAAATCCACATGAATTACTAAACCTCCCTAAAATCCACATGAATCCACTTTAGGGCTGAGCGGTCTTAGCGTGTTGTCCTTTTTAACAACTCTGCCGAAGACGACATTTTTCTATCTGCTTCCAACGGCGTAGCCAGCCTGTTCTTTTTTCTTGCTCACTCTCCTACACAAGCATGAGAAAGATCGGGACGAAACCAGGGGCGAATGGCCCCTCTCTCCATCCCTATCCTTCTCGTGTTTGTTTAGGAGAGTGAGTAAGTAAAAATAAAAAGCTGGCTACGCGGTTGTCTGTTTCGATCCCGAGATAGAGAAATTAAAACTTTAATTGATAACTAGCCACGCCATTGTGGTATCCGAGCAATTCGACCGGCACACCGACTTGAATGGATAATGGGTTATGTTATGTAGATCGATCAGTGTTGCCATCTGTGGTCATAATCCCAAATATTGAATGGCCATACGTGAGAACCCTTGGTCAGTACTCAAACTTTGCCGAACCCATGAGGAAGGAAAACTAGCATCTAGTATGTGTATTTAAAAATGTTATTTTTACGTCCAATTTGGTTTACGCTCCTCCCATAGTGGACGTAAATTAAAGTGAAACATCAAGAAATCCTATTGAAATTTTGCATACAAACTTTAGAGACACAAATCTGACGAACGAAGCATCAATCCAAGCCGCACTTGTTTATCCTGGCTTTGCTCACTTGCAAAAAGAGGCAACTTTTCCAAATCGCGAGTATTTGTTTACAAAGTTCTTGAAAACGTGAGTAGGAGACCAAGTCGGCCATTGTGCAAATATAAAAATAAAATCTTTGCATTGTGGCAGCCATGTTTGTGTTCTCTGAAGTTTATCTTTAAGGTCGAAGTGGAGCGGACCTGGTGTGATGGTTAGAACACTTGACCATCACGCCGAGGACCTGGGATCGAATTCCACTCCCGACAAACTCGCAAAATGTGAGTTCTTCCTTGGGAAGGGAAGTAAAGCGTGGGTCCCGAGATGAACTAGCCTAGGGCTAAAAATCTCGTTAATACAGATAAAAAAAAGGTCGGAGTATTTTCAGGATATTTTTTTTCACATAAAATATAATCAAAATGCATGGTTAGAGAACCTTGAACCCTGAAAAAAAGCTGCCATCTTGTATTTTGCTCAAAGTTCAATAAACAAAAAGACGAATGAACATTTCTATCACACAGCTGTCATAAAAAATCAATCTTGTTTATAGGTAGATATAGTCAACCACACTCACCTGTCACCGATGGGAAGAAAATGCCGATCAATATCGTGAACGCAGTGGTGCAATCAGCGTAGACCTGGTTGAAGCTAGGCCTGTCCAGCGGCTCAATGTGCTCCGGATCCAAACCGTATGCGATGAATTGTCCTTCCTAGTTGGCGAAAGACATAAAAGGAGGCAGAAAAAAAAAATGCAATTAGTTTCCTCGCCATTCTGGTACGAGCTGGGCGCATCTGCTGCTGCTGCAGTAGAAGGCTTCCGTCAATTTTGTGCGGCCAGTGCGGCTCGTCAAGAACGTCCGCGTCGACTCGGCCGTAAACGTGATGCATATGAAAGAAAGAATTGCATCCACGGCAGGGTGGGATTTTTTTGTAGGTACATATTCACGTAAATTTTGCTTTGAGAGAGAAAAAAAGGCAAAACTTTTCTACGGCGTGTCAAATGTACAACGTATAGCATCATGTTGCTTTGCTCATCTCATGCTTCTGCTTGCTCGGTTCGACACAAAGGAAGCAGCTGGTATGTATCTGTCTGCGCCATCATGGGAAATTGTTAACTCACTTGTAAAAATGAGGGAAAAATGTTGTCGAAAAACACGCCACTCTTGAGTCCCTTGATACCTCGCACCAGTGACACGTTGTGTTCTGGGAAGATAAGAGAAGAGAAACGATATCGGGAAAATATGTTAGAGGTTGTTTTGTAACAAGTGGCACTGTGGGGTAGGGTTCCACTCGGTCGCATTTACCTGTAAAGTATGGATCACACTCGCCGCCTTCGCAGAATGTGTTGTACAGCGGACCGCCCACTTCCTTGGTGCAGTTGTCGACGGCAATATCGCGCAGAAGACGCTTTCCAAGAACGCACATGCTGGAAAAAAAATGTTTAAGTGAACGTTGATGTTGCTTTATTTATATGAATGCACTGGAACCTTCATTTGCGTAGTGTTTTTGCAGTCACTCAATTTACATACATGCCTGCTTAGAACATCCTGACATACACTACAAATCGTATATCATGTTTTCATCGTAGCATCCATCTCCCACTAATGCGATTGGAAATACCGTGAAGGAGATCAATGTTGTTGATGTTTACAGGTTTCCTACATTCATCGATTTGGGCAGTCCGGCCACGTTGATTTGTCCCTTCTACCTAAGTATTCCTTTGAAAACCGCATAGCGCTGACGGGCTACGGTTTTGGCTCCTCGTTTTTTCGCTCGCTCAACCGTGGTTTTCGCGTTAATGCTTCGCTCCTCTATGTTCCTCAAAGCAATCAATTGATTTCTCTGAGTGTTCAGCTTAGACCAAGCCCACTCATGGGCTCCATCAAGCGTTTTTACGTTAAGTAGAGCTCCGAACAAAGAAGCGAACCGCACCGGTCGCTGCTAAGTAGGGCTCGAAAGCGAAAAGTTTACGTACGGTTCGTAGCAGGGCTTGGAATATAGAGACACGCAAAGTACGGTCTCTATCCGTAGGCTCGTGCGCTCTCTCGCGTTTAGCTCTCTGGGTAGCGTAAAGAGGAGACGAAAGAACATGAGTATGGATTTGTTGCCAGGTATATAGTTTCTAGAGAATGATTTTCTTGTTTTGTATAGGTAAGAATTTATTTTAGTTTGCATCAAATATTTGAAATTTTCAACCAATTAATATCATAGATCGTTACACGAATAACACAACAAATTGTCTGACATACAATTGCGATAGAGTGACAATACAAACGCCGAAAAATAATAGGTTTAAATTGACAAGCTTTGCTTAAGTATGGTCTGAACAAAGTTTTCCCTTCTTCGCCAATTTTAGGATCATGCATATCGAAAATGTATTGATTTTCTCTTAAAAATAGTTACGATTGCTCAGAATCGCACCTTTAGTTTTTGATTCGGCCGATCTTTTCGAAACTAATATTTGAAGAAATGTAGAGTGATTCAGTAAGTTTTGCTGTTTGAACACGCACATGTTTGAGCCGGGGTTTCTACGCAGCAAGTAAAGTTTAGTTTCGCATATTTAGAAAAATGTCCAAATAAATAACTCGCGAAGTTCGTTCCGACAAATGCCAAAATTCATCCGTCATCCGTCGCAGATTCCGATGAGAAGATGTGCGTATTTTCTAACCCGAAAAGATACCATTTGACGGTAATAAGTGACCACAAGGTTTTCTTTCTTCACTTTCCGGGCTGAGATCCCAAAAGAGTTTTGGTTTGATTGCTGTTTTTGAAATTGATGGTCATTAGTGGGTGGTTTATTAAATATAAATTTAAAAATATGAATTAAATAAACGAGACATTAGGAAGAAAGTGTGCGATATGGGTAACTTCACCCTTGTAGAAAAAATAGAGCAAAGCAGAAAAAAAAAATCTGCGAAGACCCCATGTGAATAACACCGATCATACAGAATAGGAGATTCGACATTAGATCTATAAAAACAACCCAACAATTGGGGAGATCTTTCCAATATTACACATTTATTCATAGCTCTATTATACACATTTTCATATATTCAAAACATATTCATCAACATGTAATCTGGATCGTTTGGTACAATATGTCCACGCATCCTTCCTCGCCTGTAAATTCGAGAAGTACCTTGCTGAAATAAAATATTCTGTACTCCAAGTATTTCGAAGAATCATCTTTGCGCGTAAATACAACGCAGTAGATCAGGCCGCTTTGATGCATGTGTCATATCTCTGATATGCTGCAAGCAACAGTATTGACAAGAAAAGTAACACGATTGCTATCCAGGGTGATTCCGCGTATGTATGAGATTAGATAAGAGTAGTTACGATTTTTCAAAGATGCTTTGACTGTACCTAACTCAACTCAGATATCATAGAAACACTACAGTGATTTTTTTTAACAGACTTAAATCTTACCGATAAAAATCTTAAAAAATGTAGTCGAGCTGCCAAGTTTCATAAATTAAAATAGGCGGTGTGCAGGACTGCCATATTGTAGGTTCCTCATTATAGAAAAAAGCAAGGTGTTGGATGTTAAAATACAACAATTGTTGTATGAAGTGCCAAAAAGAAGAGTGGGCTCATTATGTACTTTGACAAATACGCAGTCTACTTCAAGCGCATAGAATCTGCTTCCAACAAAATATTCATATACCACCATCCAAAATATCGCAATATATATTAAGATTTCCGATTGATGCTTTGTAACTAAAAGGTTGTGACTGAGTATAGAATTAGCTGATGATAAAATACACGTTTATGAAAAACGGTTGCGCAATCATCGCAGACTGTAAGAAGACAGCTTCTACTATGACCAGGATTCAAGAATCTTGACCTACGCGAAGTTGTAAAGGAGACAACTACGTTATAAATGTGTTGGAAATGCAAGGGATGTAATTATTCAATAGACCATATTATTAAAAAAGATGCTCATAATCTCAAATTCAGATAAATTTCTTGCGAGAAAGGCAACATGGATATTGAAGAGATGGATATTATTTTAGATAAAAATTCAACCTTCAAGTCACACAGTAAGCAACAAACATATAATTTAAATACAATCATACATTATTGAGAAAATGATATCTTTAAACGCACCAACACTGGTACAAATCTCCAAGGGAATTATTTATTTGAGTTCAATTTTTACTAATAGTTTTCAGTCTTATCCAAAACCCCTTCTCTCAAAATATGAGCACAGATTATTATACTGAACAAGATTTGCAATAACACCATAGAAATACACAAAATATTGCGATGATTTACAGAAGTGCAAAAAACCGATGGTACGGATAGAATAGAGACTACCGGTGCGCAAAGGCGACCGATCATTATTTTACTCACATGGAAACGAACGACCGGTGCGAAAATGGGTGGATAACGAAATTAAAAATCGTTAACGACGTGCTGTTGCGTGTGTAGTATGAAGCCCACGGGTGGGCTTGGTCTTAGTACGGCTTATTTTATGAAAGTTGGTGGAAATTGCAACTCATGTGCAGCTTTATTTAACGTTTTTGATTACACTTTTTTGAATAATTTCATCAGATCCGAACTACAAACCTTTCGTCATTTTACGTAAATGAAGGTTTTAGTGCAGCATTCATTTATTATAGTTTCATTTTCTCTGTGTAGTAGAAACGCTCAGAAATCAAACTCCTGTCGAACCACCAAATCATACTCACAATAGTTTATCGTTGCCATCGATGTTATTGAAGATACCGGCGTACACCGCAATGATGGAGAATATGACACAGGCCAGCGCAACCGTTGCGAACTTGTTCACGAATTTAACTCCCAAATACACGATCAGACCTAGAGCGGGCGATAGATAATAAAAGAAAAATGAAAAGACACAGTCAGTTCATTCAGTTACCTATGTGCATCGGCAAAGGTAGCCATGCTACAGAGACACAATTGGATACGGGATACGGTTGGCGAAAAGCAATAGCACTGTTCCCATACTGGTCGTACATCGTAATAAAACCGAAACATAGATGAATATGAATTGCACGGATGCGACGCCGGCGATGGTTTCGCGGTAGGTACCTATCGCAGCTGCTGTAGTCTCCGTGCCCGGGTTAGATTGGAACCGCTTACCGTTTTTGGTTTTGCGTTTTTAGATTGAACGTAGCTATTATGGCCAAGGCACCAAGGACGGGACGGGCATGAACGTGCACATGGTATGGGGAACCGCAATTTTCAGTCATATCGTAACATCAGATTAGCCTTCCCAATTTGCCGCGCTGTTGGGTGGATTTGGGTTCATAAATCTACGATATTGCGAGATATCTAGTGTCATATAGATGGCTGCACTAAATTGAGTGATTCGCGTTTTTGTTTATGAACCAGTTGGGCAGTGTATCATTCTTATGTTTAGTTCTTAAGACATCAACACGGTTGATAGTTGATGTTAAGTCGTTTATGTTGAACTGGATATAACATTTTTAGACATTTGGAATGATGAAATTTATTATAATATGTTTACCCCAAGAATTCCATTTCAGTAATCAAACTATATTCTTCATAGGGCTACATGGTCACTAATAAGTCTAGTCTAGTCTACACATGCATAGCCATTCATTGAAAGAATCCTGAAAAAAAAAAAGAATCGACTACTTCTATCAGTTTTCTTGACTTTATTAATGCTTGCAACACATTGGAGATGTAATACATACAAGAATTAAAGCGGCCAGGCCTACTGTGCAGCATCATTAGTACAATAAAGTTGAAGAAGAGTACATCTCGTACCAACCACTCAGTACAGTATGTAGCATAAATACACAGTAAATACGGTGGGAGTGCCTTTGCAAAAAAAACTAAATGTCACTCCGTCGTCGGGTCACTTCATCCTCGCATGGGACAAAGGAATTTAACCCGTATGTCCAGGCTCGAAAGGCTAGTCTTAAGCGTCATTACTCGCTCTTTTTTTTCTAAACCATAGGGATTATATACTCAGCAGACACCTGAACAGGGAGGTCCAGGTAGTCTGGGGTTAAGGACCGTCTTCTACAACAAAAGTAAAAGCCAGGACTACTTTTTCTCGACCCACTAAACAACATTTCCATGGACGCCAAACCCTTCGTCTCTCCGGCACCACTAAGAAGGCATTGCTTCACAGAGAGAGGGGCTAGTGCATATGGCACCGTCAAGGTTAGCTGCGTGGTCTGCAGCAGCGAACATCGATGACTCGCTTTGGACAGTCCACCAAGGTAGCATGCTGGCGCTTAGCAATTTTCGCGAGTGGCCCTCACCACTCCCTTTGCCCTCGGAAGTCGGGCAGGGTCGACACCACCTGATTCCAACTGTACAACAAGAATCAATAACTGATACCGCGTGCAGAGCGATTTGGCCTTCCCGCTGGTAAGGCCCGACAGTCAGAACACAGAAGGACGTGCCGACGTGAGGCATCCACCTGCCTCGACCTTACCACGGACCCCTTTCCAACCGCGAGCTCGAATCCAGCCCAGTAGACCGACGCCACGATATCAACGCTACCAGGATGTTCTCCCTGCAGCCACTTAATCGCTGTAAGGGTCGATTTCGACCGCAGGACACCGGTATGACCTACGTAGCGGCACAAATTTCCCGAATGGAGGAGAACGTGCCTCTAGAGCCGACCTACTGATACCTGATACGTAGCGACTTGGACCACCTATTGTATAGTGTCTGAATTTGCCATTTTCCGAGTTCACGTGCCACCTCTTCTAGCTCCAAGACGATGTGGGTGATAGCCGTTGAAACGGCATTGATCGAGTGGTCGGTAATCAAATTCACCTCTTCGATCGTTTCACCGTAGACTTAGAGCGTAATGTCGTCGGCAAACCCGACAATCTCCACTCCCACTGGGTACTCTAACCTCAACACCTCGTCGTACATGACATTTCATAACACCGGACCTAGGATGGAACCTTGCAGGACTCCTGAGGTTATGTGAAAGCACTTCCGACCCACCTCCGTGTCGTAAACTGGTACTCGATTCTGAAAATAACTTTCGAGAATCTTGTACAGGTACCCCGGAATCTCCAGACGCAAGAGCAGACCAGCTGGCGCTATTAAACGCATTCTTAACATCCAGAGTCACTACCGCACAGAAACGAATTTCCCTTCTCCTAGGCTCAAGTGCTTTCTCGGCGGTTTTTGTAACCGACAAGATAGCGTCTACGGTGGACCTCCCCTTCCGGAAGCCGTACTGGTTGCTCGAAAGACCATTTTCGCCCTCGGTGAACCTCAACATTCTATTGAGGATGATCTTTTCGAGCACCTTCCCCGCCGTGTCGATCAAGCATATTGGTCTGTATGCCGACGGGTCTCCGGGGGGTTTCCCCGCCTTTGGCAATAGTACCAAGCACTGCCTCTTCCAAACTTCTGGGAAAACACCCTCGTTCAGGCATTTCTGCATAGCAGACCTGAACATCTCGGGAGCCTCTGCAATAGCTACTTTTAAGGCCAGGTTCGGAACTCCGTCCGGACCTGGGGCCTTACCTACGCTAAGGGACTTTTCTATCTCCGCATGTTCCACATCGGTGACCTTCTCCTCATCGCCAGCCCCAGTCCCCGGCTGTCCTATGAAAGGAGGCCAAGAATTAGTATAATGACGCGGAAAAAGCCCCTCGATGTCCCCCTCTAAAATTCCGGAAGATTGCTCTTTAGGAGCCATTACACTTCTCGTCTTCTCGTTTCTTCTAGAAGTTCACCAGCGATTTGTATTTGCTTTAGGGATTATTTTGAAAATATCCGCAGGAATGTGTCCAGAAAGTTTTTCAGTGGTTCATCCACGGAATCCTGAAGAAATTCTTTCAGATGTTTTTGCAATATTAATTCAGCGATTCATGCAGGAAATACTCCAGAGGTTCCACCAAGAGTTCACACAGAGATTCCTTCAAGCTTACCACCAGACCTTCCAGACTTCCTTCATGAATATCACAAAAAAAAATCTCCGGCATTTCCTATAAGGATAACCCTAGGAGCTCTGAATTTCTTACTAGATTCTATAAGGAATTTATCCAACAATATTTCCTAGAAATCTCAACAGGATTTTTCAAAAAATATTTCAAGAGTCTTTTCAATGGGTATTTACAGAAGCTTATGTAGGAGTTTCTCCAGCCATTCCTACATGAATTCCTTCAAAAATACGCCCACTTATTGCTCGTGAATACTTCCAGAAAATCCTCCAATAATTTATCCCCCTCCCCCTAGAGCGTTACGTAATTTGTGGACGGCGCCTTTTAAGAATTTCTATAGAAATTTTTCTAAACAATTCCCAATAAACGCTTGTAAGAATTCCACCACTAAGGAGGTTTTCTATGTTATTTACTCCGGAACTTTTTCATTAGTTTCTCTTGAGATTCCTTCAAGAATTTCCCTGATATTTATTCAGATATTCCTATAGAGATTCAATCGAAAGTTCTTCCTGAGATTTCTACAGTGATTACTATTGGAGATTTCTTCAGCGATTCATTCATTTTTGAAATTCTTTCAGGGATTCCTTCAAAAATATTACCGGAGACTTCTTCAGATTTTTTTAAAAGTTTTTTTCAGAAACTTTAGTAAAAGATTTCTTCAAAATATTTTACATAAAGCTTTTACGAAATTCCCAACCATTTATTTAACAATCCTACAGGAAAATTTCCAAGGGTTCATCCAAGAATTCCTTAAGAAATTCGTGCAATTAATCAGTTATACCTGTAGACATTGTAGTATTGTGTACATGTTGAGTAAGAGTAGGCTGTGCCTAAGGGACTGTCAGATAGGATGTATGGAATAAAGTCATTGTAAATTAATACCCCGAACAGTAAGGAGTACTTACTACAGACATTTCTGCAATTTATTTTTTGAAATTGCTCCTGCAGCTTAATTATATATTCCTTTTTTGATTTCTGCGGGAAATATTACAGATATCCCTCCAGGGATTTTTATCTGGAGTTTTTTCCAGAAATGGCACAAAACCATTGGGAGAATTCTTGAAATAATAGAAATTTTTAAAGAAACCACTGAAGGATTGTTTGAAAGAAATTCTTTAAAAAAACTCCTGGTTATCTTTGTAGATTTTTTCAGAAGAAAATTTTGAAAATTTTCTGAAGGGATTCCTGTACAATAATTCCTACAGCAATTTCCGAAGTTATCTTTTGAGGAATTCCTGGACAAATGCCCGAGAGACCTGAAAAGTTTTTCTTCCTGAATTCCTGATAAAACAAAACTTTTGGAGAAGCTCTGGAAGTAATATTTTGATAAATTTTTGATGAAATTCCTAGAAAAATCCATTCATAAAACACACAGAACATACACAGGAATCTCATAAAAAAATTCTGCAGAAATGGGCCACGTTAGATGTGTTACTAGATTTGAAGTAATGAGCTGAATTTTTGTACGGAGAGAAGGTATATTGTCCATTTCTGCAATAAAATGATACAAAAACCCTGGGTATTTGATTCCTTGCCTAATTTGATGCTGTTTGAGTAAAGGTTTGGGTAACTGTGTCGATTATGTTGCAAGAAATGCAGAAGACAACAACACTGTACTTTTAGTACTTTCACTGATTGCGTCATATTGAGGGCAAACATAATGGTGGAGTTCTTGAATAAAATCCTCAATTATCTGAAGGATCCCTGGGGAGCTTTCGGAAGGAATGCTTGAAAAATCTCCGGGAGATACCTCTGGAGGAATACTTAGAAGAATCCATAAATATAAAAGTGCAGTGATATACGTAGGACCGCGTATAACTTTCAAACGTAAGGTCCGATTTGGGTCGTCTATGTTTGGTTCTGTTAGCGAGGCAAAAAACCATGGGAAAATTGAGAGTTTTTAAAATCTAGTTTTCATACATTTTGAACGGGGACTTGGACTTGGCTAGAGACTTGAAACGTCAAAAAATTGCAGTAGGCAAGACAAAGTTTGCCGGGACAGCTAGTTTCTTATACAATTTGTGCTTACACAAACATTTTTGAAGCACTACCTGTGAAAATTACTAAAGAAAATGCTGCAGAATAAAAAAAAATCCTGGAAGATCTCTTTAGGGTACCACGGAGGAATTTTCTGAATAAAATTAATTATTTGAATGATTTTTTGTGAAATGCCAAGGAAAAAAATCTGGAGTAATTTCTGCAGGAATGCTGAGATAATTTTTAGAGAGATTGTGGAGAAAATCTGTAGGACAGTCCAAGCGAAATGTCCGAATCTGCAAAAAAATCTCCTGGAGCATCTTTTGAAGCAACCTGTAATGGAATTTCTGAAGAATCGCCTGGAGAAATTCTCAGAAGAGATTCTTGTGAAATTTCTAGAAGAATTCCCAATAAATACCCCAAGGACAAACTCCTGGAGGAAATTCTATTTTTATTCCTTAAATTTGTTTTCACAGTAATACATGATGGAATACATGTATGAACTTCTACAACAATCTTCGATAAAATTGCATAAAGTTTCCAAGCAGAATTTTTTGAATGAATTTCTGTAGAAATCTGTGGGCTTGTCTCAAAATAAAACTTTTCAAAAATTTCCTGAGGAACTCCTGAAAAAGATCCAAGGAAAATTCCTGGAAGAATTCTTGAAAAAATCTCTGGAGAAATCACTGGAAATTTTTTAAAGGAAATTCATGAGACAGGAATGCATGCCTTCGGGTATCTTGGAGAACTCTTTGGAGGAATTCTTGATGAAATCATTCTAGAAAATTCTGCAAGAATCTTATTTCTATGAAAATTCAGAAAAAAAGATGATAAATCCTGAAAGAATTCGTAAGGTAATTTATGGTGGGGTCCGTTGAGGTAATCGTGAAGAAAATTTTAAAGATTTCTTCACACGAATGCTTGCCGAACTCATAAAAGGAATTCCTGAAAGAATTCCCCTTCCAGCCATCAAGAACACAGCCGAGAGCCCCATCGGGTACGTAGAACGGAGTTGCCGTAACGACGAGCCGTGCAGAGCGGTTTTGGAGGAGAACGACGCAGCGCGGGCGATAATGCTGCAGCATAGAATCTGACAGAATGTGGAGCGATACAGACAGAAGTGGAAGCAGCAGACCCGTCTCTTCCGGGAGAAAAAGCGCCGCCTGGAAGAACCGGAGTGCGAGAAAATGGAACTGCTGTGCTGTTCACAAGAAACACGAAAGTTCTACCAGAAGCTTAACGCATCCCGGAAAGGCATCGTGCCGCAAGCCGAAATCTGCAGAAATAAGGACGGTAGCCTCCTGACGGAAAAATGTGAGATAATCGAAAACTGGAAACAGCATTTCGACGAGCACCTGAATGGCAAAGAAAATGTAGGCACGGGGGATCGAGACAGTGGAAGAAATGACTATGTTTGTGCTGCTGCAGAGGACGAGAAGTAACCAACTCACACGCAGAGAGAAGAAGCTCAAAAACAACAAAGCGGATGGTAAGGACGGTATCACATTTACAGCAGAACTCAAGATGAGTTCAGTAAAATTGACTATCTGTCTGCACCGCTTGATAGTTAGGATCTGGGAAACCGAACAGCAACCGGAGGAAGGGAAGGAAGGAAAAGAAAGAAAAGAAGGGATATTCAGCCCCATTCACAAGAAAGGCGACCATTTGGAATGTGGGAACTTCGGAGCGATAACTATTTTGAATGCTGCCAAAAAAGTGCTATCCCAGATCAGCTTCCGTCGTCTGTCCCCTAAATCGAATGAGTTCGTAGCATGTTCTTAAGCCGGCTTCATTGATGGCCGGTTGACAACGGACCAGATCTTCGCCGTACGGCAAATCCTCCAGAAATGCTATTAATACCAGGTCCCAACGCATCACCTGTTCATCGACTTCAAAGCGGCATACGACAGTATCGACCGCGCAGAGCTATGGAGAATCGTGGACGAATATGGCTTTTCTGGAAGCTGACTAGACTGATTAACCCTAAAAGGGATACCTTCATGGCCTCAGTTTCGTCACCTCGCTGAGTGTGTTCCATCAAAGACGAGCTCTGAAAGGCGCCTGGGGTCCAATGGACCCCAGGTATCCCTTTTAGGGTTAAAGCGACGATGTACGGTGTGCAAAACTGGGCGACGATGTACGGTGTGCAACATGGGCTGTCATGCCTACTCTTTAACATTGCTCTGGAAGATGTGATGCGACGAGCTATGCTCAACAATTGGGGAACGATTTTCACAAAATCCGGTCAATTTGTGTGCTTTGCGGACGACATATTGTCAGAATATTTGGAAAGGTGGCAGAGATGTACAGTGTACACGCGTCTGAAACGCGAAGTAACAAAGGTCGAACTGGTGGTGAAAGCTTCAAAAACAAACTATATGCTGGTAGGCGGAGCCGAACACGACCGGATCCGTCTGAGTAGTAATGTTACGATAGACGGGGATACCTTCGAGGTGGTGGAGGAATTCGTTTACCTCGGGTCCTTACCTGATGGCTGAAATTGGAAGGCGAATCATCTGCGCAAGTGGGGCCTACTACGGGTTCCAGAAGAAGCTGCGATTTAAAAAGATTCACCAAATGCAATATGTACAAAACGCCAATAAGACCACTGGTCCTTTACCTCGTTGCCGTAGATTATGCTCGAGGAGGACCTGCAAGCACTTGGAGTTTTCGAGCGACGCGTGATAAGGTCGATCTTCGGCGGTGTGCAGAAGAACGGTGTGTGGCGGACAATGATGAATCACGAGCTCGCTGCACTTTACGGCGAACCTAGCATCCAGAAGGTGGCCAAAGCCGGAAGGATACGGTGGGCAGGGCACGTTGTAAAAATGCCGGACAACAACCCTGCAAAGCTGGTGTTTGCCGGTGCGCACAAGAAGGGGCAGAGAGCACGATGGGCGGACCAAGTGGAGCGTGACCTGGCGAGCATTGGACGCGACCGAGGATGGAGAACGGCGGCCACAAACCGAGTATTGTGGCGTATTATTGTCGATTATGTTTTGTCTTAAATGTAATGTTGAGCAAATAAATGTATGTATATATGTTCTTTTTGCCTATGTGCTTGGCCATAGAGAAGATTAAGGAAAGCATTTGCCTCAATAATTGTCTAGTCACCCTAATGCACAATGATTCAATGAATTTTCCAATTGAAATCCCCCCGATTTGCCTTCGAATACCAATCAATGCTTTACCGCAAAATTATACCCCAACCTTGCGAATTTTGCTGCTCGTTGTTGCCAACCCAAGTTTCCGAGCTAATACGCGGTACAATCCGGCCGTATAATCCACCAAGTGGCACGCACCTATTTATTACCGCGGCCCTCCTTATAACGTGGGTACCCTTTCAATCTGAAGCCTAGCTGCCGATAGCTAAAGCTCCAAAAACACGTCCACTCGAATTTGCGTGTCCTGTTTCCGATGTGGTGGCGGTGCTGGTGCGTCGATCGGCTCATATGTTCCCGGCCGTGGCGTGGTAGCATTGACATTCCATACACGAAATCCATATTCATGAAGCTCCCGTCCATAAATCATGCGAGTAACTAGGCGCCCGTCGTCCGGTCGCGCGGCGCGGTACCAGGGGAGCCGGATCATAGCAGATGGCAGTGTGGGGCAGTGGCGAGGCAAAAGCTCAACCCCGCACCACTTCGGACGCTGGGAGTACGGCGCACTTATGTATTAATGTATATCGCGGAAACGATAAATAAATCACACAAGCGAAAGCGCGGTGAAATCTGAGCATTGCGATCCGGACGTAAAGCGTGTGCTTCTCGTGCGTTTGTTTGGACGTACTTGGTCTTCTGTGTGCAGTCAGTGCTTGCGCGGGCGGTCAAGTTTGAATTGTAGAATTATGTACCACAGGGCAAGTGTACCGACTTTGGACATAGGGAACATTATAATCGAATATTAAGGTGGCAATAAATTGGAGAATGTACAAAACACTGCAGAATATTTTGAATAAAGAAAGAGGAACAAATCATAAACCAAAACTCACAAAAAGTTAATTGATTCAAGATGTTTATGTAGATTTTTTGTTCTGTTCAAAAGCACCTGAATCCAGCAAGCCAAATAGCTGCTCACATAAACCTGCAACGTCAACACCTGGGTCACTCACCCTACATATCTCACCCGAACGGAGGCCGGGCCCAAGAGTACAAATGGACGGCCATAACGGAAGCGGTTAAATGTGGATTATGGGGCTCCTGTTCCGATTAATTATTAATCAAACTGACTGACTGCATTATGTAGATTATGGCCCCGTATGGCCAATCTGCGGATGGCGGTCGATAGCGTTTGCGAAATTAGTTCTTGGAATGGATTTTCCGGGACTGGATGCGAATTCCGAAACGATGCGAGATTTGTGCTTCATAACGCTGGAGAATTCGTTTCAGTTGAAGATAATTGAGCTATTCATTTGTATATTTTCATCTATCCAACTAAATACTGCTTCATTTAAGTTTTTGCTCCAAGTAACAGTTTTTAGTTAAGGGTTATTAATAAGGTTCTATAACGGTTGGAAAAACATCTACTAGACTAATTGGTCATCAAAATGATACTTGGATATTTACCTGGAATAGGTTTTGCACAGTGATTCAGTCTAAAAAGCCTAAGCCTGATTTCCTAATTGATATCAAGAAAATTACCTACGGCACATCAATTAAGCCGCTTCCAAGAGCATGTCCCAGACAACCCAGGAGTCGCATTAGAATACATGTATTACATCGTAAAGAGTAATATTTTAAAGCTCAATCGTGTATATGTAATGCATATGTACAATTTTCATCGCTTATGGTATTATTGTTTTGAGCTTATTTACATACAAAATGGTAAACTTTTGAGATGTTGTAACTAGCATTGAGCAAATCTGGCTGAGACATCGATTTTTGTGAATCGATTTGAATCGGATCAGCAGAATCGATTCACCGATTTAATCAAATGCTTTGAATCGATGTTTTCAAATTGATTCGATATTATAAAATATTACAAACCTATAAAATGGTTCGTTTGCTGCATGTAGTTTAAGTTCATGGTATGTTTTACTTGTCTAAATAAATTCAATATCAAGATTTGAAATTGCACATCACATAACATAAAGACAGTGCATTTTGAAAAAAAAATGAAATTTAATATTTTTGAATCGAAAGAAAAATCCTGAGATCCTGATATTCCCCAGAACTCTGAGAAGTATTCCCATATAGTACTGAGAAAAATTTCCCCAAAATCTTTAAAGAGACACCTCCAGAATTCTGAAAGGAGTTCCCCTAGAATTATGAGGGAGATTTCTTCAGAATGCTGAAAATAATTACGCCAGAATCCTGAGCGACATTATCTACAAAAGAAAGCAAGACTCTTCCGGTATCTTAGTAGGAATTCTCTCTGAATCCTTTCTAGATTTCCTAGATTTCTCAGAGAGAGATTACTCGGATTGTCTCAGAGTTCCGAGAGGCATTCTTCCACAATTATGTGATAGATTGTCTCAAAATCCTAAGAGAAGCTTCTCCTTGTGATTCTTCCAAAATGTTCTTGAATCCCAAGATGAATTCTCCCAGAATCCTGAGAAGAATTCCACATTCTTGAGATAAATTCATCTAGAATACTGTGAAAGATTCTTCAAAAAAAAAAAAAAAAAGATTTTCAGAATTCCAAGAAACTTAAAAGAAATCACCCAGAATCCTGAAAAGAGGAGCTTAGAACCCTAAGAAGGATTACTCCAGAATCGAGAGATATACTGAGATATACTCTCACAGAACTCTTGGAGATAGGATTCCCCCAGAACCCTGAGAAGAATTCCTCCAGAACCCTTTCAAGTATTCTCCCAGAATTCCCCTACAATGCTGGATAGAATCCTTTAAAACGCTGAGAATAATTCTGCCAGAATCCCGAAAAGTATTCCCCAGAATTCTACGAGTGATTCATATGAGGGGTTCTACCCGATTCTTAAAAGAATTATGTTACGCCGGGATAGGAAGGGTTCGTTGCGTGAACGCGGCCTTCCCAGTTTGCGATGACAAGCAGTGCCAATGACTGTCTAAACCTAGGGCGCTGACATGTTAGATGTATATAGCTACTCTTGAATGTTGATAGCAAAGTTTATTGAAGTGGATTGAAATTATTGCGTAAAATAGTAGGTAATCTAGTTAAATCATATATTCACCATCCAAATAAAATGTATATCTACTGCAGGCCTAGAATTGTTGCTGGAGAAGCAAGGTCTGAATCCTCGATTAACGATAGTGAGCGAGTTGATACTTACCGTGAGTAGTTATGTGGCACTGTAGATGCATGTGCTAATTGTGTAGTTTCGTTGTAGGGTATTAATTGTAGGGAGATTGGATGGTTCGCAGGCAGGATTGTTGATTGGAAAACTGAGTTTGTAAGTAATGGCAATGAATTATGTATTATGCCCTGGATTATATGATTACATCGCAATTTGAATTAAATATATTTTTAGTTTTGAGTGTGTCGAACAGTACTCCAAGAACAGTTTTCGATATGCTGCCCCGAACTCCTCCCAACAATACTCAAAAAAAAACTCATCACAGGATGCGAACTACCCGTGCTGTAACGAAGATGATCAGTATGATGCAATGGTGCAGTGCAGTCGATGTAAAAGGTGGCACCACTTTTCATGTGTCGGAGTGGACCAAAGTATAGCGGAGCTTGTTTGGTACTGCCGTACGTGCCTCGGTGAGGACGTATCCGCTCGTGATTCGCTAGGCCAGCCTGGAGTCAGCCGTGTGCAACCACCACGTGCAGCTAAAAAGGGTAGTATTAAAGAGCATACCGGTAAGTCAAAGGAAGATCAGAAGAAAATCGTTGAAATAAAGGATTCTAGACACTCTGTGAAAGGGGGGACAAGTCAGGCAGGGCCGTCCAGGACGGGGGGCGAGATAAACATTGATAAAATACCAACCGATCCCTCGCACGGTCGCAATTCCGTTAGTGGTCGAAAGTCGTGTTCCGAGAGTCACAAAAGTGGTAGTAGTAAGACTAGAAGTTCCAAGCGGGACATGGCGATGAAACGAATTGAAGAAATGAAGGAGAGAAGTCGCTTGGAAGCTCTAGAAGAAGAAACCCAGTTGCAAATGTTAAAGGTGAAGCAAAAACAGATTGAACGACAGCGTCGCGAGTTGGAGGAGTTACAGCAGCTTTCTAAGCTGATTGAAGAAGAATCCGTGTGCAATGAAGATCTTGAGGAAGCAGCAAAGAGTGATACTAGCTACATCGATAAGGTACAAGGATGGATGAACTCATGTAATGCTGTAGAACCTGGTAGGTCGAGGCGGTCGAATATCGCTTCCGATGTTGACGTCAGTCAATTCTCATTGTTATTGCCGGATACTAACGTGAACAAAATGAGACGAATGCGTCAAACGCAGCAAAGGAGTTCCAGCGTGGTATTGGGACCAACGGCGCTTCAGATTGCTTCACGGCAGGTGTTTCCGAAAAACCTGCCTGCATTCTCAGGTCAACCGCAAGACTGGCCGCTGTTTATAAGCGCCTATGAACAAGCGAATGCATCGTGTGGATTCACCAATGCAGAAAACCTCGTCCGTCTTCAACAGTCGTTGCAAGGAAAGGCAATAGAAATAGTTCGGAGCCTGTTGCTGTTACCCGAAAACGTGCCAACGATCATCGAGAAGCTTCGTCGCCGCTTTGGTAATCCCGAAATTTTGTCAACGATGCTAGCACAACGAATTCAGAGACTCGAAGGACCAGATTCGGATAACTTGGAGTCTGTGATCGAATTTGGAAGTGCAATTGGTGAATTCATCCAACATCTAGAAGTTTCGAAACTCAGCGACCATTTGAAGAACCCCATATTAATGCAGAGCCTAATCCAAAAGCTGCCACCGTGTTATGCCATGCAATGGGTTGAATTCAAACGAAATTTCCGAGTGGTTGACCTGAAGACCTTCGGGAAGTTCATGGAGGATCTGGTTGATAAGGCATTAGAAGTGACGTTCGAAAGGATTGAAATAGGCTCTTCAAGAAGGCGTGAGAAACCAAAGGCCAAGGTTTACACTCATCTAATGAAAGAGGATTACGAGGAAAACTATGTCAAAAATAACCTGTTCGACAAAATACAGCCTACATCGGTACAGAGTTCTCAAAAAAAGGACTTCAGTTGCTCTATCTGTGACGAGCAGGGTCATTTAGGACGGGATTGCCGAGAGTTCCGGAACACAAGCTTGGAGCGTAGGTGGATGATGGTGAAGCATATGGGCCTGTGCACGCTTTGCATATTCAACCATGGGAAATGGCCTTGCAGATCTAAGGTGCGTTGTGAGGTGGACGGATGCAATGGTTTACATCACACATTGCTGCATCCTCCGATGACCGAAGGCGCCAATATGGAGGCACGTTGTAACAGTCACACTCTGCCGAGTAAAACCGCATTGTTCCGCATAATTCCCGTTACATTATATGGGGAAAACAGAAGATGCAACACGCTCGCCCTTGTAGATGAAGGATCGTCTACGTCACTGATCGATAATGAGATAGCTGAATTTCTTCAGTTAAACGGGCCTCGGGAACCATTTGAAATGCGTTGGACAAATGGAGTCAGCCGTACAGAAACTCATTCAAGAAACGTTGAGATGAGGATTACCGGAATCGATCAAAGAAAGGAATTTGAACTATGCGTGGCTAGGACAGTTACCAAGCTAGATCTACCGGCCCAACAGTTGGATGCAGATGAGCTAATCGAAGAGTTCCGACATCTGAATGGAGTTGAAATACAGAGCTATAAGCTAGATACGCCGAAGTTGTTGATCGGGATTGACAACATGCACCTTATCGCTCCGGTGGCCTCGCGTATCGGACAAAAGGGACAGCCAGTCGCTGTTAAATGCAAGTTGGGTTGGACAATTTATGGTCCGAGGCCGAACATACTGTCAGATGTCCATTTTCTTGGTCATCACCGATGTGCTTGCGACGAGTGTAGTAAAGCGGACCAGGACTTGAATCAAATGTTACGTGACAACTTTCAACTTGAAGCCGTAGGTGTTTCCCCAGTGCGATTGGAGTCAAAAGATGATTGCAAGGCTCGAGAGATTCTCGAACGGACTACAAGACGAATTGGTGACCGATTTGAAACCGGACTTCTTTGGAAAGATGGAGCACCGAATTTTCCTAAAAGTTACGCGATGGCGTATAAGCGAATGAAGAACTTAGAAGCTCGATTGGACCGGAATCCGAGCATCCGAGAAGTACTGCAGAAGCAAATTGACGAGTATGTGGCCAAGGGTTACGCGCATAAGATCACGGAAAGTGAAATGACAGAGACACCGCCGGAGCGGTGCTGGTACTTACCCTTGAACTACGTCGTCAATCCAAAGAAACCTGGAAAAATAAGGATGGTGTGGGATGCAGCAGCGAAGGCGAACGGTGTTTCGTTCAACGAAAGCCTTTTGAAGGGACCAGATCTGGTTGCATCATTGTCCGGAGTAATCAACGGATTTCGAGAGCGAAAGGTGGCGTTCGGTGGTGACATTCGAGAAATGTTTCACCAGATTTTGGTGCGACAGGAAGATAGACAGGCCCAACGTTTCTTGTTCAAATCAGATGTCAACCGCGAACCGGATATCTACGTGATGGACGTGGTTATTTTTGGTGCAAGCTGTTCTCCCTGCTTGGCGCAGTTTGTAAAAAATCTCAATGCTCAAGAGCATCTACAGGATTTTCCAGCAGCCGCAGACGCCATAATTCGTAAACATTACGTTGACGACTATTTCGATAGTGTAGATACGGAAGATGAAGCAATAGTACGAGCTAAAGAAGTCAGGAAAGTGCATGCAGACGCTGGCTTCGAAATACGGAATTGGATGAGCAACTCACCGATAGTTTTGGAAGAACTCGGTGAAGCGGAATCAAAAACGGCAAAGTCATTTGATGTAACTTCCGAGGCAGAAAGAGTTCTGGGAGTTATGAGGCGACCCGACACTGATTCGTTTGTATTCTCTACCGAATTCAGAGACGACTTGAGGCCTTACATTCAAGAAGGAGCATGGCCTACAAAACGAATCGCTTTACGCTGCATCATGAGCATGTTCGACCCGAAGCAGTTTCTGGCACCGATCTTGATTCACGGCCGTATCTTGATGCAGGACTTATGGCGAAGTGGCATCGGTTGGGATGAGAGAATTGGACCGGTACACTATGATCGTTGGCTTCGATGGACAGAGTTGTTTCCCCTAATAAATAATATAAGTATTCCTCGATGTTATCTCGGACGACTGAGTTCAACTGCATATGAGACAATGCAACTGCATGTATTTACGGACGCTGGAGAGGACGCGTATGGATGTGTAGCCTACTTCCGATTTGCAGATGGAGAAAGTGTGCACTGTGCATTCGTGGAGGCAAAGGCCAAGGTAGCACCTTTACAATACCTGTCTATTCCGAGGAAAGAATTGGAAGCAGCTGTACTAGGAGCGAGATTAATGAAGGCGATAAGTGAAAATCACTCAGTTGAGGCGAAGAAACGTTTTCTATGGACCGATTCGAACGCAGTTGCATCGTGGGTGAAATCGGACGTAAGGCGGTATAAACCATTCGTAGCCCACAGGATTGGTGAAATACTGAGTATTACAACTTCTGACGACTGGCACTGGGTGCCCACAAAATGCAATCCTGCAGATGACGTTACCAAGTGGGGACCGACAACACAAATAAATTCCGGTAGCAGATGGTTTTGTGGCCCAGATTTCCTGAGGAAACCCGAAAGTGATTGGCCTGCGCAAAGATGGAAACCGGTTGAAATTGAAGAAGAACTACGAGCTAGTGTGCTACTTCATGATATAGTTTTGCCAGACGCGGTGTTACCCAGGATAAAACACATTTCTAAGTGGAAGGTGCTGGTAAGAACGGTTGCATCAATCTACCGTTTTGTTTCCAATTGTCGGCGCAGAATAAACAAACTACCAATCGAGGCGCTACCGACCTTGAAAAAAGGACCTATGAAGATTCCAGGAGAGCAAGTTCCGCTGCGACAGGAGGAGTACCAGTTAGCGGAAAATTTTATCTGGCGTGTAGCACAAGGAGAACAGTTTCCAGATGATGTGAAAACGTTGATCAAAAATCAAGATCCATCCATTTCCCAGCGAAGAATGGTGGAGAAGAGCAGTCCTTTGTACCGACTGTCGCCATTCTTAGATGAACACGGAGTCATACGAATGGAAGGTAGAACTACAGCGGCGGACTATGCAACGTTTGATGTACGGTTCCCGATCATACTACCAAAGGAGCATATCATTTCCAGAAAACTAGTGGAGCGGTACCATCAAGAATGTGGTCACGGTAGTCGAGAAATGGTGGTAAACGAAGTACTTCAGCGGTTCTACATTCCATGCCTGAGATCTTTGGTTGACAGAATTGCACGAGATTGTGTTTGGTGCAAAGTTCAAAAGGCGAAGCCTGCGGTTCCAAGAATGGCGCCGCTTCCAATATCTCGGATGGCAGTGAGAGAACACCCATTCTCATACGTCGGTTTGGACTATTTCGGTCCGGTGGAAGTTGTTGTAGGACGAAGACGAGAGAAGCGATGGATAGCGTTATTTACGTGCATGACAGTGCGTGCTGTGCACCTAGAGCTGGTATACAGTTTAACAACACAGTCGTGTGAAATGGCGATTCGCCGATTCGTAAAGAGACGTGGGAGCCCGGTTGAGATCTTTTCCGATAACGGAACCAATTTTGTGGGAGCTAGTCGAGATTTAGCTGAACAAATCCGATCCATAAACTCGGAATGTGCTGATACGTTCACTGGAGCCAGGACAAAGTGGACGTTTAACCCACCGTCAGCACCCCATATGGGAGGCGTGTGGGAACGCATGGTTCGATCCGTAAAGGAAGCAATGGCAGTATTTGCACACGGAGAAAGATTAACGGATGAAATTCTACAAACAACTCTGATAGAAGCAGAAAGTTTGATTAACTCACGCCCGTTAACGTATGTTTCTACCAACGTACAAGAGGACAAGGAGGCACTTACTCCAAATCATTTTTTGAGGAGTTGTTCTTTGGTGGATTGCATGCCATCAAGGAACTCAATAGAGCTGGCTGATAGACTACGGAGCAGCTATAATCAAGCACAGTATTTAGCAGAAGAATTATGGAGGCGTTGGCAACGAGAATATCTTCCCATGATGAATCGGCGGACGAAGTGGTTCGATGAACGGACAACTGTGGCCATTGGAGATCTAGTATATGTTGCTGATTCAGAAAGGCGAAAAAGCTGGGAGCGCGGAGTCGTGGAAGAAGTGTTGGCAGGAAATGACGGAAGGATACGATCCGCAATGGTACGTACTAGCACAGGAATGAAAAAGCGAGCGGTAGCAAAACTAGCTGTACTGGAGATCGGAGGATAAAAGTGGTAAGCGCAGTGGTGATCACAATCGACAACAGGGCTTACGGGCGGGGGAGCTGTTACGCCGGGATAGGAAGGGTTCGTTGCGTGAACGCGGCCTTCCCAGTTTGCGATGACAAGCAGTGCCAATGACTGTCTAAACCTAGGGCGCTGACATGTTAGATGTATATAGCTACTCTTGAATGTTGATAGCAAAGTTTATTGAAGTGGATTGAAATTATTGCGTAAAATAGTAGGTAATCTAGTTAAATCATATATTCACCATCCAAATAAAATGTATATCTACTGCAGGCCTAGAATTGTTGCTGGAGAAGCAAGGTCTGAATCCTCGATTAACGATAGTGAGCGAGTTGATACTTACCGTGAGTAGTTATGTGGCACTGTAGATGCATGTGCTAATTGTGTAGTTTCGTTGTAGGGTATTAATTGTAGGGAGATTGGATGGTTCGCAGGCAGGATTGTTGATTGGAAAACTGAGTTTGTAAGTAATGGCAATGAATTATGTATTATGCCCTGGATTATATGATTACATCGCAATTTGAATTAAATATATTTTTAGTTTTGAGTGTGTCGAACAGTACTCCAAGAACAGTTTTCGATATGCTGCCCCGAACTCCTCCCAACAAATTATATCTAGAAACCTAAGGATGTTTTTTTTTTCAAAAATCTGATAAGGATTCTTTCTGGAAGGGATTACAAAAATTATTATAATGGACTTCCCCAGCATCTTGTGAAGGATTCCATGGAATTCTGAGAAGTATTCGTATATAAAACAGAAAAATTACCGCAGATTCCTGAAAGACACTCCCCCAGCATCTTTGAAAGGACTTTCCTAAAAATCTGAAAACAAGTGTCCCAGCACTCTGAGAGATATTCCTTTAGATTACTTTAAATTATTACACCAGAAACTCAAGAGAATCATCCCATAATCTTGTCAGGGATTTTCCCTGATTATTAAGATGGACTCTTCCAGAATCCTGAAAAAGGGATTTCTGGGAGCAACTGCTCCCGAATACAGAAAACAGAATTCTACTGGGATTCTCGTGGAATGCTGAGAGGGTTTCTTCCGAACCCTAAGAGAAATCACAAAATCTATGCGAGGGATTCTCAAAAATCCAAATTTCTCTAGATGATTCTGCCCAAAATCTGCCCGGAATCCTAAGAAACATTCCTCCAGAGGAATTTCGCCACAATTATGAGAATGCTGCGTATGGAAAGAGTAGGCGTTGCCGCGAGTGAATGTGTTTTGGTTTACATGTCACGCTTTTTTCGTGTCTTCGTGAAAATTTTCTACCGCGACTCCTCTTGTTATCTGTTTAGCACTACGCCACCGGGACGGGACAGAACTTCCGCGAGTGAAAATCAAAGTGTGGCCCTTCCAGTGTGCCGGAAGTGGTAGGTACAGCGCACGATCCAGCGCAAGTGTATCGAATCGAGTGCGTTCACGGTGAGCACGTTGCGGTGGAAGGTAGCAGCATTTTGTGTGGAAGAAGGTCGGCAGAAGTGATTCATTGGACAACCATATCGGATACTTTGCCACAATCTATCTGCTGCAGTCAAATCCAAGAATTTGCGTCGGAAAAACAAGCCAATGGGAACATTTGCTGTTGGATAAGCGTAACAAAGAATAATCGTCATTTTCTCCTAATTTGGTAAGCTCGTTTCATGCTTTCTTCTTGAATGTATTATCCGTGGAGTTGAAAACTGTGATTTTTCATTCACAAAAATCGATTTTGCTATGCCTTGTGTCTGTAGGAAAATCAACATCGATTAACACGTTTTATGAAAGTCATTATCATTCCGCTCATTTTACTTTTAAATTATTTAGCATTCTAATTTTCGTAGGATATTGTTTGACTGATACTTTTCAAGTCAAGTAGTTGCAGGAGACTTATCTTGGTGAGCCCGTCCCAATTGAACGCCTTGTTTTGCTGTTCTACTTTGTGTATATTTCAAAATAACTACACTAAATTAATTTCATAACAATCCAGTCCCATAGCTTAATCATAACCGACCTTTGCCGTACCAAAATTCCTTCTCCATTCTATTTACGAAAGCGTCGGTGAGTCGCTGGCATCTCGTTAAATAGATATCATCCCTTTCCTATTATCCCTTCCCATCCACATAACGTGTTTCTTATCGTTTCAGAGAGCGATCAATGGCGCTTAAGCCTAGGCTTGTTAGCCAGGACACATGGCCCAAATGCCTGTGCCCCAACCCGGAAGCAAAAAGGCCCATGGAGTGACACAATTTCTTAGCTACGTCACTCCCAACGTTGGTGTTAAAAAATCACTTAAACTCACATCAACACATCTACATGTTCAACTCACATACACTTACACAATCTGAATCTTGCCGCATCACTCGCTTATAGTGAATCCCCAATCAACCCATTCCAAAAATCCAACTCCTTGACACCTATGGGGGCGCCGGTGAGTCGCTGGCCTTTCATAAAGTAGGTGTCATATCATCACGTCCTTGCCTTTCCTCGTAACGGAGAAGATGGGTGTGGCCGGCAATGGAAGTTTTCATGTCTTTTTTACTTTAACCTCTGATTGGATAGGTGTTCCTAAATAGCATTCCATAAGCAATTAGAATAGGAGTATTAAAGTTTTAACATGAAAACTTTCAGTATGCAATCTACGAATTACTCCGTTACAACGCAACGCAACGCAACGCAATTATGAGAATGCTGCGTATGATTCACCAAAAAGTCTGAGAGGAGTTCCTGAGAAAGAATTCCTCAGAATTCTGAGTGGAATCCAAGTGATGGTCTTCCAGAATCCTTAGAGGAATAAACCCAGATCATCCAGAAATTTATTATAAGCCTGAAAGGGATTTCACCCTTAGTAGGGAACCATGGTACGAAAAATACCAAAATCCATAAATGAATTCCCTTAGAATCCAGAGATTCACTAGAACCAGCGGCGTCATGGTCGCGATTTTTTCCGCAGTCAAGTTCGCAGATTGTGAACAATTCTCGGTACCCGTAACGTAATTTATGTTTGGTTCCTTACTGTCAGAGCTGTCAGATCAGTGTAACACGCTAAAAAAAATATACACAAAAGGCAATTTACACGGAAAAAAAATACACGGTAATGAATATTTATTGGGTACCGGACTGGACACAGAAAATTTAATGGTTTTCTTTGGTACTTCGATGTCTTGAAATTAGTCTATGCTAGAACTATGATAGGTATTCCCATATAATACTGCTGAGAAAAATTCCCCCATAATTTTCAAAGGGACTCTTTCATAACTTTGAGGATTCTTCTAAATTCTGAGTGAATTTTCTTCAAAATGCTGAAAATTATCACACCAGCATCCTAAGAGACCTTATTCTAGAAAAGAGAGAAATACCCTTAAAATAGGAATTCTCGCTGAATTCTTTTAATGATTCCCCTTGAATCCTGGGAGAGATTAATCCAGTTTTCTTAGATGGATTCTCTCAGAATCTTTAATAGAAATTCTTCCAGAACCCTGATGGATTTCCTCAGATTCAAGAGATGGATTCTCTCTGAATCCTGTGACAGATTGCCTCAGAATCCTGAGAGAAGTTTTTCCTCGGGATTTTACCAGAATGCTTAAACGGATATCCCCAGACCACCCTGGCGGATTCTTCCAAATCCTGAGAGGGATTCTCCAGCAGTATTGATAGACATCCCGTTAAAATCCTGAAAGAGATTGCCCAAGAGCCCGGAGAGGGATTCTCCACAGTATTAAGAGAAATATATAGAATCCTGAGAGGAATTCTCAAAAAAAAAGTTCGGAATCCAGAGATGAACTGTCTTAGAATCCTGAGAAGAATGCGCTAGAATCCTGAAAGGGACTCTCTAGAGACTGAGAAAGATTCACTTAGTTTCTTGGGAGGGATTGACCAAGAAACCTGATTGAAGTGCCTCGATTTAGTGGACCCTAGTTTATACCCAAGTAACCAAGCTGTTAAAGCTGTACGTATTGCATAAATAACGCACATATATTGACATGCATTACTCTATATAAACTAGACATGGGTAACTCACTCGCGAATCGACTCGAAGAATCGATTCGCGAAACTGAGTGAGTGAACCACGATTCTTTTCAAAAGAGTTACGATTCACTCATATTCATTACAATTTAAACGAGTTGCCGAAAAAATGAGCTTGACTGCGTTTGGACTGCGTACTTAATAATGATTCAATGCTGAATATTTAATTTTTTACAAATTGATCAATTCATTCCTGTATTGTGTACCAGTGATTCGATTCTGAGTTGAAATGAACGAAAAAGAGTCAGTGCACATCGAAAACCATTTTTTTTTCTAATTCCAAAAATGAGTTACTGAATCGATCAAAAGAGTCGACTCTTTTTTGAGAGTGAGTCGGAAGCGATTTACTCTCAACATTGAATCAGTTTTCCCATCTCTAATATAAACCATTAAAGTTGAATTAAAGTGGGAAGTGGCGCCACTATTGATGAATTACGATTATACCAGTATATGTATATGCGCTTTGTGTATGCAATACGTACAGACTGCGACCAATGAATGATTTCAGAGAAGGAGGATTGCAAACGCATGGAGGATGTGTAGAGCGGCTTCGTTGGTTAAGTGGCAAAACGAGTGAAACGGAAGGCGGACCAATCGGCTAAAAAGCATTTAAGCCTTATGTGGCCAGCAGGGTACCCGGGTACCTTTTTCGATTTCAAATCTCGATATTTTTATGATTATTGAGAGTAGGAAGTTGCTGGAACAAAGAACTCGTGAATATATGTATATCTATTAATGAGGCTGATCGAATTTCGAAGTATGGAGGGGCAGGGGGAGGGGTTTTTTATTACGTGGAATGCCGGCAGGGTACCCGGGTACCCACGAATCTGAAATGATCATGTCATGTCCTTATACCATATTGAATTCCACATTTTTGAGCCTAGGATACCGTATAGTGGCCATTGCCAGCTAGGCCCCACGGGAAGCCTGATCCGAAATCGCAGCTACAAAGTCAACACGTTTAAGGCTTTTTACGGCATCATCAGCATCGGCAGCCATGTTGGATATGTGGCTCGAAATTTCAAAGTGATAATTCTCGGCCACTAAAGCGAATAGTCGTATGAAAAAGTATCACCCTATTTGCTCACTCGTAGTGATTGCGATGATACTTTTTCTGCTGCGTGGCTGCAAGATTGACAGTTTTTTATCACTTCAAAAACGCGAGGCAAACAATCATTGAAAAGCAAAAAGTCAATGATTCGTATGAGAGCTTGGTGATGCATCAAGACACCTTAATGATCCCAGGCTGGTCAGATACTATATGCTGAATCAAGTTTAGGATGATTGATACCGATATTGCCACTAACCTACAGAAAATTCCAAGCATTGTTTTGTATAAAAACATAAATTGCCAGGGCCCGTGGCGTAGTGGCTACACGTTTGCTTTATAAGAAGATGGTCGTGGGTTCGAACCCAGCCCCGGCACTTTCGTCAGTTGCTCTTTCCCCCTGAGAGCAGCTGACACTGACCCTCTTCCGAGCCCATGGCTCAAATGTACCCGGATACTTGGACATCGGCGAACGCAACCCATAATGGACCCCCAATCGGACTGGAAACAGGAACAACCAACAGCCACATATCAACATCCTCGTGCTCATCATTCTACCATGATTGGGTAGAAAGTAAAAGTAGCGCAACGTCAAACCAGTTCGATGTAGGGAATCGTGCCACTTGGGCGGTGGCTTCTATATTCGTCTGTTTTCCACTATAACTCAGTCAAATTTGAATTGACACAACTTTTGGAATGTGGTGAGATAGGTATAGTATCTACCCGTGTACAACATTTCAAGTCAATTGGTTCAAAATTGACTGAGTTATAGTGGAAAACAGACGAATATAGAAGCCACCGCCCAAGTGGCGCGATACCCTAGTACAATTAGAAATAGAATACATTTAGGCGCTGTACAAAGTGTATGTACAGCTTCCAATTGGAATCGCTCACACAGTGCCCTAGTGGACAATAGAGCTGTAAATTAGGTTAAGTGATTGAAAAAAAAAATCCGGAAATCCGGATTTTCCGGCACCTACGGTGATCGGACCGGTCTAACCAAATATTATATCGATAGATAATGAGTTTTTGAGTTGAATGAGCCAAAAAAAAAAAAAAATTAAATCGGTGGAAAATTGACGGAGATATGATCATTTCAGTTTCGTGGGTACCCGGGTACCCTGCCGGCATTCTACGGGTGTTTTTTTTTTGCTGGCCACACTACGGTTAACCACCCAGGGGACCTGGAGGTCTCAGGGGTGTTTCAGGAGGTTATATGGTAGTTCCAGAAGGTCTAAAGGGCGTTTCAGGAGACCTAAGGTGCGGTTCAGGTGGTTTCGAGGGGTATCAGGAGGTCTCAGGGCATCCAAGAGAACTTAAATTTACATGAATTTTTCTAAGAGTGTAGTCAAGTGACATGACTATGATATTGGGCGGCTCTGGTTTCAGGGAGTTTCCTGAGGGATTCAAGTGTGTTTCAGAGAGTTCCGGAAGGTTTCAGGAGTACTCTGATATACTTCCAGGGGGTCTTAGGGGCATTTCAAGGTGTCTCAGAAGCGTTTCAGTTTCGTCCCAGGAAGTTTCAGAGGGTACCTGGAGATCTCAGTGGTAATTCAGAGAGTCTCAGAGGGTTGAAGACGGCTCCAGGGGGTCTCAGGGGCGCTTCAGAGAGTCTCTGTAGGAGCGTCCGTTTTTATCTATGCACCCCTGGCCTATGGCATAAAAAAATGTAACAGTCGCGCTTAAATTTTGCATAAACGATATTGAACGTATCGATTTGGGCTCCAAAGTGGACTGGATCGGATAGTTAATTTGAACCATAACCGTGTTCCAGAATAGACGGTATATGCGCTGTTATTTTTTCTAAAGTGCAGCTAAAACATAATTAAATTTTATTGTTTTTTGAATGAAAAAAATTGAGAGTAATTGTTGCAAATATGAACATGAATCATAAAGTATATATGGGGATAATGCTGTTATAGTAAAACTGACTGAATTTTGAAATGTTTATATTTCCTGAAAAAAAGAATCGCGTGAAATGAATGGTTGAAATTGGCGCTTCTCTGAAGGCTGCACAACCTTCCATACTCCAAACATATATGTACTGATCGATTTTCAATTTGTTTCAAGTTCCTACCATGAACGAGATATTGAATTGTTTTAGAAATGAAAAGCCTACAGTTACCGGTGAAAGCAAATAAACTGAATTTGCGTTCGGAATGGCATTGTTGATTTGTTTTCATTCAATTATCATTGCTTGTTCAGCGCGGACGCAACTTACCCATTACGCAGAGCAGACCCGTGCCATAAACTCGGAAATTGTTGTACATCGCAGAGGCGTCTTTCGTGAAGTCTCCAAATATCGATAACCACGGGGCCATGTATGTCTGAAAGGAGAAAAGGAGAAACAAAGATGTCAGTTGTTAACGTAACGTAGTTTGGGACTTCAATAAATCCTGTTAGGTACAGATGTTTTTTGCTCTGCGTTGGTTCAAACATCTAGACCGCAGCTTCAACCAACATAGCTAACAAAATTTCATTGATTTGATTCAGGTCAGACCATGTAAGCCCCCATCGTTGTAATGTGGTAAACCAACCAACTTTCACTCTCCGTAACCATCGAAGCCAAACGGTAGAGATTTCTCATCCGTCGATGATGCTCGTGCTGCCGGCAGCGGTTCATCAACATCTGCACATCTATTATTCAGCAAACCATCATCATCAGTTCAGGGACTTGTCACCCTGCCTCGGCTCACAGGCTGACTGACACACAAACACACTTACAGATAACTATATAGGTATGTAGTGTCACCAGGCGGCAGGACCAGAGATGATTCCCTTGTAAACCTCCGTCTCATGGTTTACCGCCGAAGCACCAAAGTGGCACTGCCACACAGGATAGTTGAATTATAAACCAAGCACCTCTCACCTACATCCACAATATGTGTGTGTGGTGTGGCGTGGTTACTGGATGCCGATGAAAGCTTGCCGGAGAGACACGCTTCTTGTGCGCTCCTCAAGAAAGCATCGCACTGGAGCACATGGAGGAGGAAAAAAAAACGCTATCATCCAAACGATGCGATGTGTTGTGTAGGGGTACACTGGGTATGTTGAACACCAGCAAGGTACCAGGACAGATGGCCGAATTCTTCCTTTTTTGAATATGGGCAGTTACTTCTAGGAATTCGACCAAATGTTATTCAGGCCTCTGTAATAAGATCTCGAAACTGGTAATCTAACGGTAGAATTAGAACTTGGACTATGATCTAGTGAATTCCAAGGTGAATTCAGAGAGTAGAATTGATTCTAACATTGAATTTCTCGGATCATTGAGGTTTTGGATCTGAATATAGTACGAATTTACCCGAGTAGCATGCACGTTATAGATGAGTTTAATGAGTTGTTTGACCAACTTTGGATAAAGGAGAGTTACATAGGCTTATGTAGAACATGTGTGCTACTAGGGCATTTTAGGCATTCAGATGCAGGCTCATCGTACTCCGGCTAACCATCTTACCCAATCCACCCCTACGTAGAATAGATACGAAACCATACTTGAGGGACCAGGACCATCCCCAGCAGCAATTTGCTGACACACATTTGCTTTTCTTAACCATAAGCCAACCAGAGCAATTGTCCCGTCCCGGCACCTCTGAGCTACTGAACCCATCCGCCCCTCCCCTTTGGTACCCACTACCGTAGCGGAGTATCATCCAACCCATCCATCCCGCCGAAACCGGAACAGGAAAGGGAACTCTCTTCCACTCTGTGTCGCTGCTGACATGCTCTTCATTAGATAAGTTTTACTTGTAGAGCTGGTAGGTACGGTTGTCAGTTTGCAGGCTGCTCCGCTACCTGTCATATCCATCTACCACCGCCTCGCCACAACTTTTGAGTATTGTCTCCGGGGGAAAGTAACGGAAGTCACTTTTTGTGCAGCCTACCACTACCTTTACTACGTACCACGGTCAGATATAGTTAGTTTGTGGTGGCATGTGAGACTCTTTTTTAATTAATGTACTTAAGCAGAGCGGAAGGAATGTTTTCATGAGATAGAAGTTTTTCTGGATATTAATAGTAGCAGATACGGTGCGTGAGAGCGGTCCATTTTTTAGCGATGACAAGAAGATTTACTTTACACATTTTTGTTTGATCTTAACACCTTGATCTGTGAACACCCGGGATGACCTTATTTTAGTAGACATGCATACAGGGGGTGGCCAAAATGATTGGAATAGGCAACTTTTTTTCCTCTCACAAAAAAGTTCAAAACGTTGTAACTTTTTATATAGTGCATCAAAAATTTTGACTGTTTGTTAACCTTCTATATATGCATCATTGGTATAATTTTGAGCTCGATTGGTTAATGTTTCGTGAAGCTAGAATCGTTCTCGTAAAACACTATTTTTTAGACAACTTATTTTTGAACTGTCATATCTCGGAAACCAGTGAATCGAATTTAATGAACTTTTGAACGTTTATCAACAATACATTGATGCTTCTCATATCATTAAAATTTAGGTTATTTTTGAACGTTGAAAAAAGTTATCATGGATTGAAACTTTTTGGATGTTTCTCGAAAAAATATATTTTTTTTACATTAATGTTATTAAATTTTAGTGTTGATATCCAAAAATTTTCCGCTTCTTTTCTGAAGATATCTCTGACAAGATATATAAGAGCCTATTTGTAATGAAAGAATAATACATTTAGTAATTTTTGTATGATATTGTAAATTTGACTTATTTTCCTCTATATGGGTCAAAATGTCAAACCGGTATAACTCTATTCATCGTGAGAAAATATTACACTGCATAGCGTCGTATCAAGTATCAATATATTGTTGATAAACGTTAAATTTTTTATTCAAATCGGTTCACTGGTTTCCTAGATATGACAGTTCAACAATTTTACAGTGGTTTTCGACTGGTAGATTCTGATACTCGGAGTTTTTAGCGTGAATAGTGAAATGCGCTAAAAACGACAAGCCATCACATGATATATGCTCACAAACGTAAACGATAGATCTAATTTCCCCTAGAAGAAGGTTGCCAAAAACAGCCGAAACGTCGGGCAGTTAACAAACTACCGTTTGAAATCATAAGACTGAATAGTAGTATGGGACAAACATCAAATTCTCGCTCCAGTCGACTTTTTTGATTCCATTTAGGTCCCATATGAACTGTGCAAAATTTCAGCGCAATCGGTGAAACTATAATTTGGCGCAAGCGGTTCAAAGTTTTCATAGGATTTACTATGGGAAAAGTTACATTTTCAGATAAAAATTCCCAGAGATCGCCCTTTGTTTCCTTAATTCAAATCGATCAATGCTTCTTGTAGGAAAATCATTTATGAAACTTGTGTAAAAAGTTATTGATTTATTACCGATTAGTGATCCAACAAACGGCTTTTTGTTCTGATTTATCAGCAGCACTGCTGCTATCGTTGCTGCATGGGGTGGCGGGTGGCATCACCACCCCCAGAAACAGCAGCAGCCAAGGCAGCAGCTACAGTGTTGCTGATAAAACAAAACGAAAAGCCTTTCGTTGGATCACTAATCGGTAATAAGTCAATAACTTTTACACAAGCATCCAATTGTTTTGCGGTCTTCGAAGGAAAGTTTCATAAATGATTTTTCTACAAGAAGCGTTGATCGATTTGAATTAAGGAGACAAAGGGCGATCTCTGGGATTTTTTGTTTGAAAGTGTAACTTTTCCCATAGTAAATCCTATGCAAACTTTGAACCGCTTGCGCTAAATTATAGTTTTACTGATTGTGCTGAAATTTTGTACAGTTCATATGGGACCTAAATGGGATCTAAAAAGTCGACTGGAGCGAGGATTTATTTTTTCATACAAGCGTGTCCCAGACTACTGAATAGCCGAAAGCTCCGAGTAACAGTTCAGCAATTAGTTGTGCAAAAAATAGTGTTTTACCATAGCGGCTCTAACTTCGCAAAACATTAACTAATCGAGCTGAAATTTGTACCAATCATGCACATATTGGGTTTCTCATTAATGTTTAGACTACAGTGGCGTTTCGGTTTCATCACTAGTCGTTTTAATCACTACTCGCCCAAATTCACGGTTTTCTGTTCGATTATATCACGATTTTTATTTCGTTTTTATCACACTTGTTTCAAAACATTCCGAAATCAATATAAAATCAATACAGCATTGTCCAGTTCACCAAAACAGTTAAAAAATATAAGCTACGACTTATATATTTTGCAGCGAAACGATTTTGGATAAAAAATTTACATTTATTTCTCGTTTCGCTAAATTCACGGTTTCGTTTATATCACGGTAAAATTTTTTTTGACCGTGATAAAACCGAAAAATCACTGTACTGTGATAATTTGAGAATCCACTGAATCATCATTTCCCAGCAAAATTTCACACTAATCAAACTTATTTTGTTTACCTGTTGTGCACCCAACGCCCCTGTCTTGAACTCAACCGAACTTGTGCATGCCAGCCGCTGCGAAGTCGTGTGCGAAATTCGACTGTGATGATAATGAATTTCGGCCGAGTCTAAATGGGTGCAAATGTCGCAATATAATAGGTGAATAACAGTCAAAAATTGAGAATTTTTGATGCACTCTATGAATAGTTACAGCATGTTGAACATTTTTGTGAGAGAAAAAAAAGTTGCCTATCCCAAACATTGTGGCCATCGCCTGTACATATATTGTTTGTTTTCTAACATTTTATCCTGGAGTATATTTTATAGTCTCTAGGAGAATAAAATAAAATCGAAAAAGAAATAAGTGGAAGCAGCTATTCTCGTCATTTTATAATTATTACAAGCAAATTTGTTTAAACATTTCAAGGGTTTATACTTGGTGCACAGTTAGTTTTGAGGTTAGGGAATCGCCACTGCTTGATACACCTGTACTGCCGTGAATCGCATATCAGTCCCATCTTTGCTGGATTTCCTATGCAAATGGGACAAGTATGCGATTCAAGGCAGTGTACTGTCTGAAATTAACACTAAATGAATTGATTCATTTTTCATCCCGGATCCTTATACCTTACCTTGTTGGCTACAAAGTAACTTTACTCCAATGCCGAGCGTATAGTAGAGCACCATCTTCGTCGGTCTTGGGCGATGTTCCTCCAGTTTCCTCGAACGTGTAGGGATCGTAGATCTTCTTCAACCGCGTGCAGCCAGCGAGTTCGCGGCCGCCCACGAAGTCACCTACCTCTACCGGGTTCTCTGCTGAATATTGTTTTCGCTATTCTTTCTTCCGACATTCGCACTACGTGTCCAGCCCACTGAAGTCTGCCGTATTTTATACGTTTCACAATATTCGCATCTTCGTACACTTGGTACAACTCGTGATTCATGCGTCTGCGCCACACTCCATTTTCTTGTTTCCCACCGAGAATTGTCCGCAGCACTTTGTGCTCAAAAACTCCAAAAGCTTTTCGGTCTACCTCCTTTAACGTCCACGCTTCGTGACCGTAGAGGGCAACCGGAAGAATCAGCGTCTTATACAGAGCGAATTTTGTTTGCGTTTGCAAGTTACGGGACCTAAGCTGGCTACGCAATCCGTAAAAGGCCCTATTCGCAGCTGCAATACGCCTTTTCACTTCACGGGAAACGTCATTGTCACATGTCACAAGTGTTCCAAGATAAACAAATTCTTCAACAACTTCAAACACTTCCCCATCAATCACTACCTCAGCACTAACACCACTAGGCCTGCTTTTGTCTCGACCCGCTATCATGTACTTCGTCTTGGTAGAGTTAATCGTCAAGCCTATCCTCGCTGTCTCTCTCTTCAGAGGAGCATAAGCTTCCTCCACTGCCCTACGATCGATGCCGATGAGATCAATATCGTCCGCAAAACCGAGGAGCATGTGCGACCGTGTGATGATAGAGCCATTCCTCTGCACGCCTGACCTCCTAATCGCTCCTTCGAGTGCAATGTTGAACAATAAATTTGAAAGAGCATCCCCCTGCTTCAATCCATCCAAGGTCACAAACGACGTAGACACTTCGTCCGCGATCCGAATACTTGATTTTGATCCATCCAGCGTTGCGCGTATCAGCCTAATTAGTTTCGCCGGAAAACCATGTTCTGACATTATCTGCCAAAGCTCATTTCTTTTCACTGAATCGTACGCTGCTTTAAAATCAATGAACAGATGGTGAGTCTGCAAGTTATATTCCCGAAATTTATCTAGGATCATCCGCAGGGTAAACATTTGATCCGTCGTTGATCGGCCCTCACGAAAACCAGCCTGGTATTCGCCGACGAAGGACTCCTCAAGAGGTCGCAGTCTGTTGAACAGGACACGCGACAGTATCTTATACGCCGAATTTAAAAGGGTAATCCCTCTGTAATTGGCACACTCCAGTCTGTGCCCTTTCTTGTAGATTGGGCATATGAGGCCATCCAACCAACTAGTGGGCAATTCTTCATCCTCCCAAATCTTTATAATAATCTGATGGATTGATTGATGTAGCTGCTCGCTTCCGTGCTTAAGAAGTTCGACCGGGATCTCGTCCTTCCCTGCAGCCTTGCTGTTTTTCAGCTCCTTAAGGGCCTTTTTAACCTCATCCAGTGTTGGTGGTTCCACTGCTTGACTGTCATCCATTATGTTAATCCTGTTCCTGGGTGCTCCTTCGCTGCTACCATTCAACAAATCTTCGAAGTGCTTCTTCCACCTGGCTGCCACCATTGTTTTGTCTGTCAGCAAATTTCCTTCCCGGTCATTGCACATGGCGGGCACTGGCGCAGTCTTGTGCCGCGCGCCATTGACAGTTGCATAAAATCTCCGCATATCGTTCCTGTCCATACTTTCCTGCGCTTCAGCAATAACACTCTCTTCGTGTTGCCGTTTTTTCCTGCGGTGGATTCGTTTCTCTTCTGCTCTTGCAACCCTGTACCGCTCTCTGTTCTGCCGGGTACCGGCCACTAGCATTCGACTTCTGGCGGCATTCTTTTCGTTCGTCGCTCGTTGGCAGTCCTCGTCAAACCAACCATTACGTTGGCGTCGCTGAGCGGTACCAAACACCTCTTGCGCTGTTGTTGTCACTGCTTCGTGGATACTTCCCCACAAGCTGTTGACATCTCCAGATCCGTTGGTCTCTCCTATCCTCTCGTCTAGCTTCTGATGGTACTGTGCAGCAACCCCTTCGGCTGACAAGCGCTGGATATTGAAACGCATCGTCCTGTTGTTTCTTGAACTCGTGACGCTGGATAATCGCGCCCGAATTTTTGCGGCTACAAGATAATGATCCGAGTCGATGTTCGGGCCTCTGTAGGACCTCATCCCGGATCCTTATAATAGTCCCAAAATATTTCACGTACTGTATCAGGTACCATAGCTCAGCAACCGTCAGTCAAAATTCACGGCATCAAGGTTGGGAAAAAGAACATGGCTAATAAGAGCACGGTCGGAATTTTTATGACGCTATAAAAGTGCTATCGTGCTTCCGATTTTCTACAACGTGAAGGGTGCGAGTCTCAGGAGGATGGCCTATTCCTGAAAAAGGGAGTGCTGCTCCTGTTCGTCTAGCTATCTATCTACAACTTTTGTTCTACAGAGAGACGATCCAAAAATATAGTACTGCCCCCCCCCCTCCCCTCAGCGAAAAGGGCTTGGTGGCTGGTGGTGGTGCTGCGCTGGTGACTCCTCATCATGGTCAATCTCGGGAAAAAGTTTCGATCCCTTGCGGCTAGGTTGATGAGGAGGTAAACCCCGCCGTCGTCGCCATCGTTCATCCCTCGCATACACCCGAATCATCATCGACTTACCCTGCCAAACCCTGCGGGAGCCCCGCAATGACAAGGTTCTTAGAAATTGATGAAGCATTTTTTATGGTTCTATCAAGCAAATACACTCGTGTCAAGAGAGCTCGGAGCTAACCTCATCACGAAGCTGCTGCTGCTGTTTCTTGTGTCATTTTGAAGTTGCTGGGAACAGTCAGTGGCTTCGGTTGCGGATGGCGGTGACCTTCCGCTGCTGCCGCTGCTGCTGTGGATGAAACTTGGTTGGAGAAGAATTTTCTTATTGCTGTGGTTGTGGTTCGTTTGCACGTTGGAAAATTGTCGTCTCTGTAAGGGGTATGCCGGCCGGCACAGAAAATTCGTGGTTTCGCTGGTTAAAAGTCGCGCTTGGTAAGAATGGTGGTTGTTATTTTGAATAGATTAATATGTTATTACATTGTCTCCATATATCCATTTAAGGTGCTTTTTAGAAGTGCATAGTTGTTGTCAATACACTACCTACTGAAATTATTTTAATGATCTATTATAATCAGGTTTAGAATGTAGCGCTATGCAGTTTTTTATGATGATTTTTGCAAACTGCATAAAATTTTGAACGAATTGATGGATCAAGTTGTCAATGATATTTTAACATAAACCTATGAGCGTGAAAAATGTCCGCATTCAGATGTTTAAACCATTTTTCAGAGACTCAACAGGATAAATTCTGATACACTGACAATGGATGAACCAGTATCACCACCCACTGTCATAGCTGTTAGGAAACAACGCCCTGTTGATTGAATTATGCTCACCGCAACAAAACGTGCTCAACAAGCCAAAAATTGGCTTCCCCAAGAATAATAGCAGCAAATGAACCCTTAGGATTGGTTCCCAGCGATGAAGAAAATGTGCTGGCTCAGAAAGAAAGAAAAAAATCATCAGGTGTCTTCTGTGGAAGCCTTCTCCTTAATAAGAATTCAAGTGTTGTCGTCAACGCCATTGTTGGCCCTGTCACCGAGGTCGTTGTTGAAACCGGGCAAAATTTAGGATTCGATCATCACCTCTGCCGGTAGGTAGTTATCCGTCCAAATACAGGTTTCGATTTGTTGGTACTTCGGTCGAAGAGTCTGAAGGTCGAGAACACAACAATCCAAATGCTGATTCAAAAAAAATAGAAACAGTAAGGACGGTGAAGCGGAGAGATTTCCTTTTTGAAATTCTCATTTTTTTTTCGTGACGGCTGAACATTGGCGTAGCTTGCCAGGGTGGGTTTGTCGTTGAACACCCGGTTCAATTCATTTTAAGCCATTTGTTAACATATTCGTAGCTTTTTACGTCATTCAAAGCTGCGATATGTAATCTACGAATCTTCTGGAAGCTTGGCGAATATTTTAATGTCTGTTACGATGTTCTAGGTCATGCACATTATTATTAAGTTCAGAATATACGTTCTACAGCTTACAGAGTTTATTTCTTGGTTGCATAGAGTTATATTACACAACCATCAAGGCTCGTAAAATGATAACATAGAATATGAAATATTTCCGAAATATTGTGGATTGTCCCAACTGTTTTACAATTCAGAATATGGAATCTACAGCCGTAACAACAAGTGGTTTTGCTGTTTTGAGTTATGCAATATTACCAACCGTAAGAACTGTATCTCCGGGAAGCTAAAGAGACGTTTTCAAATATCTAGACCATAGGTTCCCACACTTTCAGGTCGCGCGACCTCCTTTTGCCAGCAGACGTAGTTTTCGCGACCCCCCATAGAAATTCCCTCATTTAATCTCTGTTACAGTTAAATATTTCAGTGTCCCTCGCGACCCCCTGGATTAAGACCGGCGACCGCCCTGGGGGGTCGCGACCCACAGTTTGGGAAACCATGATCTAGATGAATTCCTTCAGTTGTAGGAACTTCATAAAGCTGTTCTTGAGTTCTGTACTAGAAAGTAATGATACTAACATTCCGATCGTAAACATGATTGGTTATACCAAGTCACAATCTTGATTCTATTTAGTTTTATTTGTTTTTATGATAGCTTTATCACAGCATTGCATAGTCTAATTAATCTTGTCATTGTATCTTCTGAGCATAACTATGCTTCATCAATATGTGGTTTTAAAACGTTCTCTAAGAATACTTGCGAATCAGTGCATAAAACCACTAACACAATAAGAACTATTGACCTTAATGTGAGTTTAAGAGGCTCTCGTAGTTATCTTCAATTTTTTATCGCTCTTGAGCAAGAGTAACTGTTCTCGAGTTAGAACAATTTGGTAAATGAAAAAAAAAAACTTCAGCACCAGATTCCGATTTTCGTCGATCCACTATGGCATCCGTCCCGAAACCCGACCCTGAAGCGACGCATCGCCAAATTCCTTCGGTTTCAGCATCCAAAAGGAGGTAGGTCTTATCATTGGACGCCAATTAACGTGCAATCGGTAAATTCATCGGGAAGTCGCCGGAACTTTCTAAAGAAGATTCACTAAGAATCCCCCTTGGAATTCCTATAGTCGTTTCGTTGGGAATATCTATAGAAGCTTCGCCGGAATTAGCGTATTTTTCCAACAGTTTAGCCTGAAGTTCTGGAGAATTGGGTTCTTTAGGGTTATCCGGATTATTTCATAATCGGATTCTTCGCCCAAAACTTAGTCGAAATCCAAAATTTTATAATTTTTGGAGCCCGGGAATTAAAAATAGTTGCATTTAAAGTTTGTATGGGGAAAATATTTTTGTTCGGGTCGAACTGTCACTTTAACGATTGAACTGTCATTCTATCCACGAAAATTATAACTGTTTTGTTAATTTAACCATCAAAACAAAGGCGTTGGAATCCAATAAAATCACGTTATACTCAGAAAAATGAGCTCTTTCGATTTGGCGGTAGAACATAGCAATATTTTATTCACTAAACAACCCAATTCTTTTTGTATGTACCGCGAACTTTTCTAGAAGTTTTACCAGGAGTTCCTCTAGACACTCCTACGGGAACTCAACAGTTCTACCAGACATTCATCTAAGAGTTCCACAAAGAAGCTCCACCGGGAGCTCCTCTACGACTTTCACCGGAATTCATGTAGGAGTTCCACTGATAATTTTTGTAAGTTTTCCACCTGGAATTCCTCTAGGAGTTCCACCAAGAATTTCTGTAGGAGTTCCATCTGGAATTGTTCTACAATTTCCACCGAAAATTTATGTCACAATTTCACTGGGAAATCTCTTCCACATTCGAAAATTATTCTGGAAATTCTTAAAATTTCTGGAATTTTCCCTCGATATCATTCGGAGGTTCTCTGAAGATTTTTACCAGAAATTCCTCCAGAAATATTCTTGGAATCGTTTTGGTAGTTTCTTTGGAAATTATTCCAGTGCTTTCTCTGGGAATTTCCCCAGAAACTTCTCCAGAAATTCTTCCAGGATTCTTTTTTTTTTTTTTTTACTTATTCGTTTATTTGGAAGGCTCGGGCGCCACATGGGCATAACTGAGCCGAAATCTTTTGTTTTTTTTTACAATGGTTATACATTTTACAATTTATTACTGCCTTAAAACTATGTTAGTTTGGGAAGCCGAAGTACTCGCGGCTGTTTCGAGGTTAAGGATTGAAGAAAAAAAAAATGGGAAGGACGGATTTATGGGTTTAAAACTAAATTATTTGCTAACTTATACTAAAACTTTGATGGGACAAATTGTCCATATCTGTAACGGAACCAAAAAGAAAGGACTTTATCGGTAGAAAACGACAAGAAGAGGACAAACGGAAGGGGGTGACGACAGACAGGGGCGAACAACAAAACCAAAAGGCGGACAACGAAAACAAGGAACGTACTACATCAAACTCTGACATCAACACGTTTCAAAAACTGGTAAATCAGGTTCATGTATTCCAAATCAAGTCCTGCCAACACTTCTCTAACGGGTTTCTGTTGTTTTCCTCGGACCCGGAGAATTTCATGTAGCTCAGATCTGACCTCACGATACTCATTGCATCCCCACACGACATGTTCGATATCCTGGTAAGCCACGCCACAGACACAGAGATTGCTTTCTGAGAGCCCAACACGGAAGGTATGTGCGTTCAACAAATAGTGGTTGGACATCAACCGACACATTACACGAATGAAATCGCGGCTCAAATCCAACCCTTTGAACCATGGCTTCTTCGACACCTGTGGAATGATGGAGTGCAACCATCTACCCATCTCTCCATCTCTCCATTTGTGTTGCCAGCTGATCAAGGTCTCCTGACGGGCCAATGCAAAAAATTCGTCGAAGGCGATTTGACGCTCATAAATATCGCCTTCGCTAGCGCCCACCTTAGCCAGAGAGTCCGCTTTCTCATTGCCCGGAATTGAGCAATGTGAAGGGACCCAAGCTATGGTGATGATGTATGAGCGTTTGGACAAAGCACTCAAGACTTGGCGTATTCCTTTCAGGAAGTACGCTGAGTGCTTCATCGGTTTCATTGACCGAACAGCCTCCAGAGAGCTTAGACTGTCGGTAAAAATGAAGTAGTGCTCAGGTGGGAGAGTGCGAATGTACTCTAAGGTGTAGTATATAGCCGCTAGCTCAGCAATATATACCGAACATGGCTTTTGAAGCATAAAGGTGGCGCTATGAAATTCGTTGTAGACACCGAATCCAGTCGAATCATCGGTTTTGGAACCATCTGTGAAGAACTGTCTGGCCCCGCTAACATGCCCGAACTTACTTGCAAAAATTTGTGGAATACCTATGGAACGAAAAGATTCCGGTATACCGGTGATCTCATCCTTCATAGAGAGATCAAAATCCACAGAGGAGCTGTCGAAGTCTGAGAAGTTGTCACGATTGGTGTTAACCGGAGATGGGCTTACCTCCAGCGTCATGTACCAGTAGTACACACTCATAAAACGAGTTTGGGGATTCTGTTCGAGCAACTTTTCGAAGTTTTCTATGACCAACGGATTCACAACCTCGCATCGGATGAGGAACCGGAACGACAACTCCGCAAAGCGGTCTGTCAGAGGCTGTACACCAGCAAGTACCTCTAAACTCATTGTGTGAGTCGAGTTCATGCAACCTAACGCGATCCGAAGGCAACGGTACTGAACCCGTTGAAGCTTCAGCAAGTGTGTTTTCGCCGCGGATTGAAAACAGAAGCTACCGTATTCTAAAACCGATAGAATGGTTGTTTGGTACAGCCTGATCAGATCTTCCGGGTGTGCTCCCCACCATGTTCCGGTAATAGTTCGCATAAAGTTGATTCGTTTTTGGCATTTCTGTATCAGATACACAATGTGCTTCCCCCAGGTGCATTTGGAGTCGAACCAGACGCCGAGGTATTGTGAAGACATGCTATGAGTGATTGTCTTACCCATCAGAACGAGCGGAAACTTTGCCGGTTTGTGTTTTTTAGAAAAGACAACCATCTCAGTTTTCTCCGGAGAGAACTCGATACCCAGCTTGAGAGCCCAAGTAGACAAATTGTCCAAAGTATCCTGTAGTGGTCCTTGCAGATCGACTGCTATTGATCCCGTTACAGAGACAACACAGTCATCCGCAAGCTGCCTTAACGTGCAGTTTTCCATGAGACAATCATCTATGTCTCTAACATAAAAGTTGTAAAGAAGGGGGCTTAGACATGAACCCTGGGGGAGGTCCATGTAGCTAATTCGTGAAACTGTCAAGTCACCATGAGCGAAACTCATCTGCTTCTCAAACAGCAAATTATACAAAAAGTTGTTAAGAATTGGGGAAAGGCCACAGTCGTGTAGTTTGTCGGAAAGAACATCGACACAAACTGAATCAAAAGCACCCTTAATATCCAAAAACACTGAGCCCATTTGCTGCTTTTGAGCAAAGGCAAGCTGAATTTCTGAAGAAAGCAACGCAAGACAGTCGTTCGTACCTTTGCCTCTGCGGAAACCAAACTGTGTGTCTGACAACATGCCATTCGATTCAACCCATTTGTCCAGTCGAAAGAGAATCATCTTCTCCAACAGCTTCCGTAGACAAGACAACATCGCGATTGGACGGTACGAATTATGATCCGACGCGGGTTTCCCGGGTTTTTGAACAGCTATCACCCTCACTTGTCTCCAATCATCCGGAACGATGTTGTTATCCAGGAACTGATTGAACAAGTTCAACAAGCGCCTCTTAGTGACGTCGGGGAGGTTTTTAAGCAAGTTGAACTTGATTCGATCCATTCCTGGAGCGGAATTGTTACATGAAAGAAGAGCAAGTGAGAATTCAATCATTGAAAACGGCCTATCCATGTCGTCCCTATCGTCGGAAACATCACGAATTATTCGCTCCACGGGCACGGAATCTGGACAAACTTTTTTTGCGAACTTGAGGATCCATCGAGGAGAGCTTTCTCGATCCTCGTTGACCGACGACGCGTTACGCATTCTTCTACCGACGTTCCAAAGAGTTCTCATCGAAGTCTCGCGCGGCAAACCCTCGACGAACCGACGCCAGTAACCGCTTTTCTTCGCCTTGATCAAGTTCTTGAACTTGCTTTCAAGGGAAGCGAACCGCTTGAAGTTTTCGACCGAACCGCGTTTCCGAAACTCTTTGAACGCCGCGGATTTCTCGCGATATATTTCTGTACACTCACTATCCCACCACGGATTGGGGGGTTTCCTGCGAACCGACGGACCTGGCACTGGTCGACGTTGTGCCTGACGCGCACTACTGATGATCAGTTCTGATAGAAACTGATACTCTTCCCGCGGTGGAAGGACTTCTACCGATTGTTCACCGTCGATAATTGCTTCTGCGTACTTCTCCCAGTCAATGTGCTTGGTGAGATCGTAGGCGATGTCGATAGATGGAGGTTGATGTGACCCATTGGAAACAGAAACAACAATCGGCAGATGATCACTACCATGAGGATCCTGGATAACCTTCCATGTACACTCCAGCGATAGTGAGCTCGAACAGATTGAGAGGTCTAATCGGCTGTTTCTAGGGCTGCCATCTTGAGCTGGAGGTGCCACTCGTGTAACTTCTCCGGTATTCAAAATTGTCATGTTGAAGTCGTCGCAGAGGTCATATATCAACGTTGAACGGCTGTCATCGTACAGTTCCCCCCAGCCTGTACCATGGGAGTTGAAATCTCCCATGAGCAGCCGAGGCTCGGGCATAACCGAGCAGATGTGGGCGAGATCCCTGCGAAATATTGCAGTTCTCGGTGGAAGATATATGGAGGCAACACTGAGGGTTTTACCTCGGATAGTCACCTCACATGCGACGGCTTCAATGCCTGTCATCGGATGAAAATCGACTCTGTAAAATGAGTGCTGCTTCTTGATCCCTAGAAGCACCCCTCCGTAAGAGTCGGATCGATCAAGGCGAATGATATTATAATCGGGAAAAGGTAAGGTTACATCAGGTGTCAGCCATGTTTCGGATAGTGCAAAAGCATCGCATTGTAAATTGTAAACTAAAAATTTAAAAACATCTAATTTCGGTGTAATACTACGACAGTTCCAGTGTAGAACCGAAATCGTATCTTCGACCTCGGTGGTTAAATTAGCCATCGAAAGATACGATTGTCGCAAGGAGGGGCATTTTAGAAGCCAACTGCTTCAAAAGAGGGGTCACGCAAGGAAGAAGTCCTTTTACAATGTTCTTCACGGAGTCTGAAGCATTGAAGAAGCTGAGGATGATGTCTACAATGCCAGAGAGCGTAAACAATGGCGCACCCTGAGGTTGCTCCTGGTGCTCCGAATGCTGTCTTTCCGGTTGAGAATTCGAAAAACGTGGGACATCTGGGATTTTAGATGTTCCCGGGAGTGATGGAAAGTCTCGTTCGTCCTGGATTTTGAATCCCGGAGGGGAACGTTTTGTGGCTTTCTTACCACTCTTCAAATTTGTCATGGTGGGTTGGGGGTCGCTGCTAGGCAGATTCCGAGGTTTTTTGGTGGGTCTCTGGAGCCTCATCCGTTTCCTCGTTTCACCCTTGAAAACAAAGGGAACCCCGTCCCCGACCTCAGAGTCAGAGCCCTGATCATCGAGAGATAAAGACGAGTAGATGTTACGGGATTCAACGGTCGGGGCAGCTTTTTTCAGCATTTCGGCGTAGCTTCGCCTTGATCGCTGCTGCAGCGATCGTTTTTGATGTTTTTTCTGCTGTATGTACCTTGGGCAATCAATCAGATCATGTGGACGGTCGCTGCCACAATAAACACACTTGGGCGGCGTTTTACACGCACCGTCCACATGTCTCTCCCCGCATGTTGCACAGCGAGGTTTATTGCTGCAGTACTGGGCGGTGTGGCCCAGCTGCTTGCAATTGATGCAATTCATTACCTTCGGTACATACAGCCTCACAGGTAGCCGAAGTTTGCCAATCACCAGCAGATCTGGTAATGCAGATCCGGAGAAGGTCACAGAAAATTCTTCAGATGGTGTGTAAACCTTCTTCTCGCCCTCCTGGGACACCGAATGCAGTTGCCGGCAATCCAGTATCTGGACAGGAGGGAGAGAAGGGTTATGGAAACGACCACAGCCTTGCATGATCGTTTCGCAGGTCAAAGATGCGTCGGCGACCTTCCCCGAAATCTCTATCGACGCGCTTGGTAGGTAAACGAAGTACTCAAGTGTAAACAACTCGCAGGCCACAATCTCATTAGCGTGTTTTCGGTCGCCTACTGTCACCCGAAGCTTAGCTGTACCGACCATGTCAATGGAGACAACGGAAGAATACCGCTTAGTCAGATCCTTGCTGATTTGAACGGTGTTCAAACGTTTGCCTTTGGGTCGGAAGAAAACAACATATGGCCCGCCAAAGTCGGGAGGGTAGGCCTTGAGGCGGGGGGACGTCGAAACAGATTTACTGTTGGTGTCCATTGCAGAAGCACCAGGGTGAAGGGAGACAAAGGGATTAGCATTTACATCGCCTTGTTGGCTCGATCAGTCCGATGCCAATAACGAAGCTTCGTTGATGCGGTACGATGTTCCCCCGCCATCATCATCATCGCCCATTGTGGTAGCTAACTACCACCACGGGTCACTCAAAAATCTTAAACTACCACTATCACAGGGACGAGAAATAATCAAAAAAACAAGGGACAAAATTAACGCTACAGGAAAAGTGAGAAAAAACTGCTTATGTACCAAATTAAATCTAATCAAAGAGTCAGTGGAGAGGGGGGAACAACGAGAGGTAACTTTATGTACTTATCTTTGTGCACTCTGTTTAGCCACAGGCTCGACGACGACAGGTCCAAGCGATCGGATGGCCCGCACAGGGAGGAAGCGAGCTGCTGCTGAGCGCCCGACGCTGCGCTGGTGTGCGGCGGTTGAACGCTCTCTGCTCTTCTCTCGGTGGGCTGCTGCTGTCGACGACGATGAGCTTGGGTACTCACTGGAAGAAGCCGATCACGGCCGCGCGAGCGGCGCGGTGTGCGGGGGGTGCTGCACTGATGTGCTCGATAATCGGTCAATGCGCCACGTGATAAAATGAAAACGTGAACTTTACTCAAACTAAACGAACTTTTGCGGCAAAAATTGTGGCCTAGCCAACCGCACGCGTCCCACTAGGGATTTTCACTTCAACACTTGATCACTCGGAAAACTAGCACTGGAAAAAGCCACCGAACTGGATAGTATCCTGAGACAAACCGGACGAACGAAAAGTTGCGACTGTCTCGCACGAACGCTCGCCAAAGAGTGTCCAGGATTCTTCTGAGAAGTTTCTCCGGGAGTTCTTGCAAATGTTTCTCCGGGAACTATTTCTTGTAATTGCCTCGCGAGTTCTCCCAAGAGTTCTTATAGAAATGACCCGGAGTTTCTCATCAAATTCTTTTAGAAAATCTTTCGGGAATGACCGGGAGTTTCTCCGAAATTCTTTCCATGAAATCTTTTGGGAATTCAATCGAAATTTCTTCCGAGGTATCTTCAAGAAACTTCCGGTTACTTAGAACTTTTTACCAGATGTTCCTCTGGGGATTATCGGAAGTTCCTTCGAGAATTGTTCGTGTAATTTCTGTGTAAAATCTTTCAGTATCTTCTCTCGGAATTGTTGCCGACAGCGGCTTCGAAAATTTCTAGAACAATTATCAAGTTTCAAGAATTGTTTCCTACAGCTGCTTTGAGATTTTTCAAAAGATTTTTCCAAGAGTTTATTCAAAAATATTTCCAGGATTTTTTTGTGTCTTATTCCAAGAATTCCTTCGGTAATTCCTCAAGTTCCTCAAAAACTTCTCCAAAAACTGCAGCAGAAATTGCTTTAGGAGTTCTTTTAATATTTTTTTCAGGAGTGATTTATGCGATTCCGCCAGGATTTTCACCTACGATTCCATCTGGATTTTTTCTAGGAGATCTTGCAGGATTTTCTCGCGCAGTTTCACCTGCAATTCATCCAGAAGATACATCTGGCATTGCTTCTGAAGTCGGAACAGTTAGAGTGCTTAAGATTAGAGGTTGGGCTACGGGAAAAAAGGTAGCAAGTGGAGTTAACGGGAATTTCGAGCGTGTACAGGGGTTAGAGATGTGGGAAGGTTGAAACTGTTGGCCCCTTAAAACTCCAATAACGCCCCCTAGACCCTCTGGGATCCCCTAATGCGCCTCTGAATCCGCTGAAAATCCTACAAAAAACATTGCCTCAAATCTTCCGTAACTCACATGAGAAAATCTGGAACCTTCGAATATACAGGGGGTGGCCAAAATGTTTGGGATAGGCAACTTTTTTTCTCCCACAAAAAAATTCAACATGCTGTAACTTTTCATAGAGTGCATCAAAAAATCTCAAATTTTGACTGTTTATCAACCTGTTATATGTGCATGATTGGTACAAAATTGGGATCGATTGAATAATTTTTCACGAAGTTAGAACCGTTCGGGTAAAACACTATTTTTTAGACAACTCATTTTTGAGCTGTCATATCTCGGAAACCAGTGAACCGAATTGAATGAATTTTTTAACGTTTATGAGCAATATATTGATACTTAATACAACGTTATAAAATGTAATATTTTCTCACAACGAATTAAGTTATACCGGGTTGAAATTTTTACCCATACAGAGGAAAATAAGTCAAATTTACAATACCATACAAAAATTGCTAAATGTATTCTTTCTTCAATCTAAATAGGCTCTAATATATCTGATTAGAGATAACTTGAGAACAGAAGTGGAAAATCTTTGGACATCAGCACTAAAATTTATTGACATTGACGTAAAAAAAATACCTTTTTTCGAAAAAAATCCAAAAAGTGTCAATCCATGATAACTTTTTTCAACGTTCAAAAACTATCTAGAGTAAAGTGGGGCAAAAGTTCGAGTGGGGCAAGAGTTTCTTTTGAAGTTTTTGAGCACAACTTAAATTATTTCTTTCGGGTGTCAAAGTTGTTCGAAGCCTTTTTGAATAAGAGACTTTCACTCCAAAAATTATGAAAATTGATCAATATTTCGAAAAGTTATGACAAAATATTGGTTTTTGATTAAAAAATTGTAATATGCATTGGTCCATCCAACGCATGGATTGGAATTGTATTGAAATCGAATTCGGTTTTTTATTTTGTGGTGTAACTAGGTACATGTTGAAGATGCTTTAGCATGTATAACTTTTTGCAAAAAAGATTTAGAAATCATATTTTACACATACTGGGGCAAAAGTTCGAATTGTGGGGCAAGAGTTCGAGTCATGTGGCAACTTTAGGTAAAAACCTAAAATTCTGCAAAATGTACATATTATCTCTAAAAATGATGTAATTAGTGAGAAAATTCGATCAAATTTTGAAAAAAAAAGTTGTTTTATCTGAATTTGGCGGAAAACTACTATTTTTTGGTGTAATAAATTTAACCCTGATTTGGGTAAAATCCAGATCGCACTTTGAAGTGTATTCCAGTTCCAACATCAAATATTAATGGGTTTCAGATATTCCTATTACCAATGTGTCAAAATATGGTGCTACGGTTAGCGAAATTCCCCAAACACTAGATTCGAACTTTTGCCCCAATGGTGGGGCAAGAGTTCGAATAAAACGCACACATACAAAAAGTGTTGTAACTCAAAATTGAAAAGACATTTGGCGTAGCTTTGTTCAGCAAAATTTTAGCTCATGGATGGTAGAATCACCACACGGTATTCATTTATTTTTATCTGCTTCGATTTTTTGGAAAAACATGAATTTTCAACTAAGGTCGAACTTTTGCCCCACCTTACTCTATGTTTGAATAGTTTGTGATGCATCTGTATATTGTTAGTGTACATTCAAAATTTCATTCAATTCGGTTCACTGGTTTCCGAGATATGACAGCTCAAAAATGAGTAGTCTAAAAAATAGTGTTTCACCCGAACGGTTATAACTTTGCGAAAGATTAACCAATCGAGCTCAAATTTGTACTAGTGATGCACATATAACAGGTTGATAAACAGTCAAAATTTGAGATTTTTTGATGCACTCTACGAAAAGTTATAGCATGTTAAATTTTTTTGTGAGAGAAAAAAAGTTGCCTATCCCAAACATTTTGGCCATCCCCTGTACTTCTTAATGCCTCCTAAATCCGCTGAAAATCCTCTGAAAACGTCCTGAAATCCCTGAACGCACATGAGACCCTCCAAAACCCCCGATTACGCCCCTGAAACTCGCTGAAATTCCTGAGAAACTTCCTGAAATACCACCGAAACCCCCATGAAACACCCTCGGATCCCTAAAAAGCACTTGAGACCCTTCCTAACCCACAAAATTGCCTTTTTAACTTCTGAAGCTCGCTGAAAATCCTTTTCTTGAAATATTACCAAAAAACCTTTAAACCTCCTCGGACTCCATGTGATGCTCCTGAGACCCTTCGAATCCCCAGAAAATACCCCTGTAACGCCTCCGAACCCTCTGAACATCCTCTGAAACTTCCTGAAATACCACCTAAACCCCAGAGCAACTTTTGAAGGAAATCCCAGAGAAAGTCCCGAAGGAGTTCTTGTAGATATTTCTGTAGCAATTCCCAGAGTAAATCTTGAAGGAACTTCTGAAAAAAAAACTTCTGAAGAAATTCCCGGAGATACTCCGGAAGGAATTTTCGATGTAGGTACTTTGAAAAATGCGCTGAAAAAAATGCCGGAGGAATTTCCGAAGGAATTTTAGTGGGAGCTCTTGGAGGGATTTCTGTAAGAACTCTTGAAGAACTCTCGGAGGAACTCCTCAAGGAACTTTTGAAGTAACTCCAGAAGTAATTTCTGAAGGAACGCCCCTGTAAAAAAATATCCTACAGTAACTTATTTTCGAAGCAACTCTTGGAGGAATTTTTGGATAAACTTTTAAGAAATACTCGAAGGAGCTCATGAAGGAATTCCCGGAAGAACTCTTGAAGAAATTTTTCGGACAAATCCTTAAAGAATTTCTCCTGCTGGAATTTATAGAGTATCTTCTGCAGGCAGAAGAGGAACTCCTGAAGGACTTCTCGAGGGAATAAAATTAGGGACGTTTTTTTGCCACGAAAAGGTTAAGGTTTAGACCACCTGACTGCAAATAGATACTACCTAAATTCGAATCAATATATACACTCGAAAACCCTTCGCGTCAGACCATTTCATGGGGAAATGGAAACATCATGTATCGAATATAGATGATTGTGCAGCTCTTTCAACGGAAATTTCCGGAAGCCAATTTGAGCACAATTTGAGTGCTCTAGTGTGGTACTTCTGCTGGTCGCACTCACCACCTTCGGCTTTCCGGGCAGTTCTCGATCATCGCTTCTTTCTGCAGACTGAGCCAGCCATCCAGCCAGCCTCTGTTGAAGAAAATATGTGCGGAAAGTGCGGTCACATGATAATTGAATTTCACTGGGGAAACGTCTCTATATTCTTCGCTCGACCACTATCTTCCCAGAGCTAGAGCTGGGGCATCGTGTACCCGACCCGGACCCAGCCATAGTGGTTATAGCAATAATAGGCGAGAATATGTGGCTAAAAACCACCACGAGCTTCCACAGCCCACAGACTCTCCTCTATAGATACCAAAATATATGTGCATATTGAAGACCCGGTCGGGCTCGAGGAACATCACCCAATACACGATAGCAAAACACCGGAAACATATGCTGCACCAAGGGTATCTCACAGCTCATCGATATGCCAGTTATTGCGTACATTAGTTGGACGGAACGGAAGAGATGACTTCCAATTGTTGCAGAATTCGGTTGGATTCGTGTCCCAACTCCAAGCGTTGTTTGGTTGTTGGACGATGTCAGCTGATGGTGATTCAATTAGGCGTCGTCATTCGGTGAGAGTGAGTGACGTGATTTTTCGTTCTCGGAAAGATGTTCGCGCGAAAGCGGCGGGTGATGCGTACAGCAGTTTTGCTTATGACACTCGCACACGTACATCGATCGACTAATGTCTTTTCTGTCGGGAAAAGTGATTTATCAATTTTGCTTGTCACCTAAATTTTGGTGAAAATACTGCCTATGCTATGAGAACGGATTGAGGATCGTGTGGAGGATTGGTGTTCGCATGGTGAAATATTGGGCGGAGCTAATAAACACCGAAAGTGCTGTTGAATGAAGATCAATAGCTTATTTTCACTTACTTTGGCTCGTCAGACACGTGCACAATGCGAAGAGTTATTTGTCAATGGAATAAATAGGTACGCGACACAATGATGGAAAACGCCAGCATGCCTGAGTAGAACGGAAGTCTCATTTTTTGCATGATAGCATGGGACTTTATGTGATTGATTACGCAGTAAGTCAAGCAGAAAGTTCAATAATTATGAAATTGATTAGGAGTTAGGCTGTTCCGAAAGAAATCGTTGTTGGAAAAGTCGAGGTGCTCAACTCTTAAAAGAAATATACGCATATTTGAAGCATTTTTGTAGAACATTTCGATTTTCTAAAAAATCGTTCAGAGGTTCCGCCAGAGCAATTTTTAAAAAATGACCCTTTTTCATTAAAGTTCTCAAAACATTTTTTTTTTCAAATATATTAAATCTTTTTTTAGAGAAATGGTGCATATGAATAGTATTATCGGATAAAACTTTCATAATTAAAATAAAAAAACATGTATTTTTTCAAGTAAATTTTGATGAAAAATGCTCAAAAAATAGACCTTTTAATACCAGCCCTGGCGGAACCGATTTTTTAGAAAATCGAAATGTTTTACAAAAATGCTTCAAATATGTAATGTATATCTATCATTTAAGAGTTGAGCACCTTGACTTTTCAAACATCGATTTTTTTTTTGGGACAGCCTATTAGGAATGCTGTACCTATTTGTCTTTTGGATTTACATGCTTGGATAGATAAATCATATCAGTTTTCAGTGGGCTGTTCGAGTCCGTATGAAGTTGATCATCAATATTAACTTCTTTTCACGATCAGCCTAGATAGCTTTGTAGTGTCGGCAGCGATTGTCTCAATTGGCTTAGAATAACACTACGGACCGCCTGTTCCGGTGGTAAGAATCCACCAACAGGTGACCCCTAATTCATGGTGTGATGCGGATTTATGCTTACCGTGCCTAGGAATGAATGGCTAGGGGGGTCTAATAAAAACCTCGCCGCAAACGGAGTCTGTGGAGTACCAGGGCGCCCTCCACAGTATGTAGCCCTTACTGCGCTAACCGGAGCAATGGTGCAGTGGACCTTGTGTTTCTCCGAGATCTGCTGCCCTTCTTTAGTCTCACTTGAGGCTAAATAAGGGCGGGATTATGAAAATGTTGTTAATTAGTTTAAATTTTCACCTATATGGTTTCGCATTGTGCGATTTACACAGTGTATTCTGTGTATCCTCGCCTTTGGCGTTTTCCAATCGATACCGATTTGGTTTTATTGTTGCTGTTCTTTGTTGTGCTGTTGTTGCGAAGAGTTTAATCTTACCTAGTTTGGGTAGTGGCTACGGTTAGGATAGCTCAGATCAATCTTCAGTATAAAAGAACAGCAACGATCAATTTTTGCAGACTTATGCAATATGGTACAGCCCAAGTGGTCTTGGTACAAGAACCTTACTTTCGTAAGGGAAATTTCTATCTAGGAAACCTTGTGAACCCGGTTTTTGCTACTTTCAGTAAACATGAAATGGCAAACTCGCGTGTCATGCCTCGAGCCTGTGTTCTTGTCAACAACGCAATAGTTGCTACACTCATCTCTGAACTAACCACCAGAGATGTATGTGCTATCACAATTGATGTATCTGTTGGAAACCTCAACAGGAAATACGTATATTGTTCGGTTTATTTACCGCATGATGAACCATCCCCTACGGATGCTTTCAAACAAGTCATCGCATACTGTACTTCAAGAGGCCTTCCGCTAATTGTTGGCAGTGATGCTAATGCTCACCATATCACCTGAGGCAGCTCAGACATTAACTTGAGAGGCTCCAGTTTGATGGAGTACTTAAGTAGTACAGATATTGCATTACTTAACATAGGTTACCATCCAACGTTCATGGTATCTGCTAGAGAGGAAGTGTTAGAAATAACGCTCTGCTCTAGCAGAATTAGTCACGAGCTGACCAATTGGCATGTGTCAGATGAAGAATCTTTATCTGACCATCGCTATATCTTTTTTGAACATTTAAATGTAACTTCGCAAACATTGCGTTTCAGGAATCCTCGGTCAACAAACTGGGATCATGATGATTAACCTGGGCTTGTTAGGGGAATATCTGAAAAAAAAAATCGGGTTAAGTACGGTTCCTTTGAATTCCACTAAGAATTTGCATCCTTTGACAGATACGTATTTCGACCTCAACTGTAAGGTCGTTGTTGGCGGGGAGAGGAACAGAGAATTCTGTCAGACACCGGGTTGTGAGCAGCACATGCAAGACGCAGCCAGGTTTGCGTTTTGTGCAGCTTTAAACTGCAAATAGTTATTTATTAATACAAATATAAACCAAAAAAATCATCTTCTTACACATTCAGTGTTTCTACACAATATCGCGGTTTTCTCCTCTCGCACAACAAGTTCAAGAACGTTACATATTATTTGTATGCTCTGAAATACTAAATAGTTCACATATGAATTATTAGGAGATTCAATAGTATTTTATAATCGCATAACTCACTATCATCTTATTCTAAGTAGAATATCAAATTCAATACATTTAAGTAGAGTAACAAATTTAATAGGCTTTAAGATACAATAGAGAATTAGGTTGCCATAGCTACTTCATACTCTCACTACATTTCGTCTACAACTAACCGCTGACAATCGAATGCAGGTGACAGCTCCCGTCATTGCTCAATCTTCTCTACCGCACGCCGTGCAGGCAGTGCTGCCAGCGGCAACATACTCCCCCCCGTAACACTGGCCACCAGTTTCAATACTGGAGGTTCCAGTTTTACTAAACGGTTTGTCGCTGCAGTTAACAATTTGCTGCTGTTCCTCTGAATAAAGTTCAGAAGGATTGTGACTATCTTGTCTATCACTAACGCCGTAACTACTTACAAATTGATTACGCTGATTGCCTGGCCAACATGCCGGACGATCCAGTATGACGTTATTCACCAAGTTTCTAACAACACGTCTAGTTCAAACCCAAATTCGCTATGTTCGTGCAACTCCGTTCACTTGTACTGCGGCGATAGCAAGTTATACCACAATTAAATCTGCCATGATCGAGTAAATCACTTTGAACAACCTAGATTCCTTTTCGTCGAGAGTGTAGGTTGTTCGATTACGGCTTCCTTGAGTGCTTCGCTGATTGCCGTTACCTTTGCCGCGGGCGGCTGCAGTTGACGCGCCTCAATGGAGTAAATCCAAACTGTTACACTAGCAAAATCGCCGTCGTTAATCGCTTCAACCACAACAATTTTCTTCTCCGAGTTCTTCTGACTGGTATTCCTCTCCAGCTGTCGCCACAGGATGTTACAGCCAACATTTTCGTTCCGATTTGCACAATCGCGTTTGAGGTCACGAGAAACTGCTGTTTGCCCTTCCATGATCACATCTCTGCTTGATACCGGATTCTCCTCGTCAGGACAATTGGCCACCGGGGTTCCTAAGTCCGGCCGGATACGTTTCGGACTATTAACGTTTTCCTTCGCATAAGGCACATCGTACTGAGTCGTAGCGCTCTGTTTGCACGATAGACACGGTGCGAGCCTTTGATGATCGTCATTGTGTGTGAACTGAAGGGTCATGATGTGACGCTTTTCACGTCGATCGAGGACTATTCGAAGTTGACGGATACTTAATGCGCGCAATGATCGTAATGAGAAGGTACAAGCTCTAGTAGATTGGACTCCGAAACGATTCAGCTGCTGGCTAGGTGCCAGCATTGCAAAATCTTCATACACGAATGGTTTAACGACTAGCGATTCCATCTCGTCTTCTTTGTTGGTTGTCTTCTCGAAGGCCTGCAATGTTTCGTTAGATTCTCCAAGCGCCGTTACCATCGATGTCCCCTCATCCTTGTTCTTCTTGTCGGCTTCTTCCGGGTTCTTGACCTGCTTCGTTGCCACCTTAACTTTTCTCATCATCATTTTTCCCATCTGTTGTATTTTGTTCTTCGTCGGGGTTCTATCAGTGCACTGGAGGTAGTGTACACCATCAACTGCTGCACGGTGTGCTTTGCAATCACCTAGCCTGCTCAGGGTATTTTCTCTTATCTTCGTTCGTACCAACTGTGTTTGCTTCGAGTGGTGCGTAGGAAACCACTCAAAGCCCATCGACAACTCTAACAAACTGTACTGTAGCATTGCCGGAGCAGTTAACGTCCCATATCGTAACGGCAACATTCTTTCGCTGGAGATGGTGCCATTCATAATCACGTATAGCTGCCTGAATGAATAGAGATCGCTGTACTGATTTTTCGAACACCGTTGTAGTTTGTTGTGTTCCATAATTGAATAGCAAGATGCAGCTGTTGTACTGACGAACGCGTATATGAATATGAGCCAAACCGTGGGTTTCTCAGGCACTATTAAAGAAGTTGCAGCAGAACACAAATATTGCCGAATCATATATTCACCTCCACTTCTCATGGGTGCCCTTGGAGCGTACCGTGATCCATTCTTACCAAATAGAGAGTGAGAGAAAACGTTGCTATATAATTCGTTTTGCCTACCGAGTCCAATTCCATATCTATTCACTGGTCTCTCAGTGGAGGCGCTGACCATCGAAATAGGTATTGTTGTATGTAGATAGGATGGGATATACGTAGCAGATGGAATCACCAATAATATCGATCATAGGATCTTCCGAGTCTTTGCACAAGCTTGGGCTTGTTTTGGAAATCGCGCTAGTTGGCAGCTGCTGAGTTCCTTTAATAGACTGCAAAAGATGAGGCGAAGGTTCTATCCAAGCGAGAATTATTTCGGACATAATTGAGCTATCGTTGGATTCGTGCTTCGTGTGAGAGCCATCGTTTTGCTCGTTTTCCTTGGATACGTTTTGGTCGATGCATTGGTTTCCAACCGATGTATTCTTGAAGGTAGCTTCATTAGTATCAACCTTCGGGGTGTGCTCAAAACTTATATTCGAGCGTTCCTGCTTTGAGCGCCGGCTCACATGGTAGAGGTTCTTTTCGCGCTTCGTAGACAGTAGTTGCTCAAGCAGTTTATATTTTTCTTCCAGCGCTTTTCGCTGTGAAGCAAGAGCTCGCCTTTCCGTCTCTATTTCGCGCCGCTGTATCGCGCGCTCTTCTTCTATTTGCTGCAGACGTAGGGCAATGCGAGCGGTCTTACGGCATGGCTTTAAGGCCGGATTCTTCAGCAAACTATTTCCATCAATCCGCTGCCGCTCTAAAGCTGTATTGTGGACCATCGTACACGGATTACGTGGTACGTGGTCGTCGTATTTCTCGGGGCGCGTGTAATCCTCGCAGTCTCCCGTTCTTTTAGTATACTGTACGTTGTCATCGTATTGTTCGGGGCGCGTGTAGTTTCCGCCGTCTCCCGTTCTGGAATCGTACGATGTTGACATGGCATGTTTATTGGCACTATCCATCAAATGAATGTTTTAAAGCTTGTTGGCGGGGAGAGGAACAGAGAATTCTGTCAGACACCGGGTTGTGAGCAGCACATGCAAGACGCAGCCAGGTTTGCGTTTTGTGCAGCTTTAAACTGCAAATAGTTATTTATTAATACAAATATAAACCAAAAAAATCATCTTCTTACACATTCAGTGTTTCTACACAATATCGCGGTTTTCTCCTCTCGCACAACAAGTTCAAGAACGTTACATATTATTTGTATGCTCTGAAATACTAAATAGTTCACATATGAATTATTAGGAGATTCAATAGTATTTTATAATCGCATAACTCACTATCATCTTATTCTAAGTAGAATATCAAATTCAATACATTTAAGTAGAGTAACAAATTTAATAGGCTTTAAGATACAATAGAGAATAAGGTTACCATAGCTACTTCATACTCTCACTACATTTCGTCTACAACTAACCGCTGACAATCGAATGCAGGTGACAGCTCCCGTCATTGCTCAATCTTCTCTACCGCACGCCGTGCAGGCAGTGCTGCCAGCGGCAACAGTCGTCTTCAGTGTCTTGTACTTGACTCGACTTGAGTCGAGGATGCAAATTCTTAGTGGAATTCAAAGGAACCGTACTTAACCCGATTTTCTTTTTATTTAAACTGGGATCTTTTTACTGATTTGGTTGCAGACAAATTTCATGGATACTCACCATCCATTGACACTCCAAGTGATTTAGATGATGCCGTTGATACTACAACGACCTTCATCATGGAAGCTTTTGAAGAAGCATGCCCTACGGTCTGTGAAGATCACAAGAGGAACCCCTTGGTGGAACTCTGATCTGGCGAAACTCAGGAAACAATGTAGAGAGTTGGAACAGAAGACGTTCGGCTGGTTCGGGGGCTTTCAGGTCGGCTCGCAATGCCTACAGGAAAGCTCTCCGGTCTGCTGAACGATCCGGCTGGAAAAACCTTTGTACAAATGTTTCCAGCTTGAGTGAAGTCAGTCGGTTAAACAAAATACTTGCGAAATCTAAGGATTTCCGGGTGCCAAATGGCGATCTGACCTCCTCTGATGAGGAAGTTCTGGAATGCTTATTCAGCACACACTTCCCTGGATGTGTGGATATTACATCTTCGGATGAACCTGATGTCTTTTCTTGTAGTTATGATTCTTTGGCTTTGGCTCGGAGTATTATAACTATAGAATCGATTGAGTGGGCTCTTAATAGCTTTGCTCCTTTCAAATCTCCTGGGGCGGATGGGATTTATCCTATTTTGCTTCAGAAGGGGTTTGATCATTTCAAACATGTTTTAAAAAAAACTACTTGTTTGCAGTTTTGCTACAGGGTATATTCCCAAATCCTGGCGGGATATTACTGTAAAGTTTATTCCGAAAGTGGGTCGCGCGTCGTATGAAGAAGCAAAGAGCTTCAGACCTATCAGTTTGACCTCTTTTCTTCTGAAATGCTTAGAACGCATTGTCGATCATCACATCCGTGATGTTCATCTGACCAACGTGCCTCTTCCTGTGAACCAACATGCGTACCAATCTGGTAAGTCCACTGTGACTTTTTTACACAAGGTTGTTTGCGATATCGAGAAAGCATTCGTGTCTTGTCTGGGTGTTTTCTTAGATATCGAGGGTGCCTTTGACATCGTGCCTTTCGATGCCATATTGGAAGCCGCACGGAGTCATGGTACATCTCCAATGATTTCCAATTGGATTCACCAAATGCTCAAAAGCCGATATCTCTTCTCGACATTGCGTCTAGTAGGGATTAGGAAATTGAGTGTTTGTGGATGCCCCCAAGGGGGAGTCTTACCACCGCTTTTGTGGAATCTCGTAGCAGATACGCTATTGAGGCAACTCAATAAAAGCGGTTTTCCTACTTATGGTTTTGTCGACGACTACCTAACATTGTTAGTTGGTATGTGCATCAGCACCCTTTTCGACCTGATGCAAAGCGCCCTTCATGTAGTTGAGGGTTGGTGTCGCCAATGTGGCCTTTCGGATAATCCGAGTAAAACATCTATTGTTCTTTTCACGGAAAGGCGAAACCGTAATGGCGTTCGACCTTTACGTTTCTTTGATTCTGAAATCGATGTGACTGAACAGGTAAAGAACGTTGGAGTCATTCGTGATTCCAAGCTTTCCTGGTCACATTAAGTTCAGAATCAAGAAATCTTGTATGGCCTTCGGGCAATGCCGGCGTACTTTTGGTACAACTTGGGGTCTAAAACCCAAGTATACCAAATGGATCTACACAACTGTGGTTCGGCCATTATTGGCTTATGGATGTCTTGTGTGGTGGCAAAAGGGCGAAGTGAGAACGGTCCAATCAAAACTAGGCCATCTCCAAAGGATGTGCTTAATGGCGATGTCTGGTGCGTTCTCTTCAACTCCCACGGCAGCGCTCGAAGTTCTCTTTGACGCTGCCCCACTACACATTCATCTCAAACAAGAAGCACTTTCTTGCACTTACCGTCTACGGGTACTCGGTCTACTAGAGGAAACTCCTGTGAACCGCACATCAACACACACACCTCGTTGTTTTCACTTTTGGTGAATTGGGACAAAATTGTTCTTGCTCCAAGTGATCTTAGAATTGCTTGTAATTTTCCATATAGGACATTTTCCACGAAATTCCCTTCCCGGGAAGAGTGGACATCTGGTTATCTGGAAAGAAGTATTTCAGACGACATCGTATGTTACACTGATGGTTCCCTTCTCGAAGGTCGAGCAGGTGCTGGTGTTTATTTTCGTGAGCTAAGGCTGTATCAGTCTTACTCACTTGGTAAACACTGCACCGTTTTTCAGGCCGAAATCTTTGCTCTTATGTGCGGAGTGCAATCAGCACTTCAGCAGCACGTAATGGGCGAAGTAATATACTTCTGTTCAGATAGCCAGGCTGCTATTAAAGCACTTGCTTCGGCCAACTCCAGGTCGAAGATAGTTATCGCTTGTCGAACTCAAATCGAGGAGCTGAATTCAGCAAACCTGTTCATCTTGTATGGGTGCCTAGTAAGGTGGCCCACACTTATATGAAAAACAAGAAATTTGAAAAATACCAAGTCTTACCTCCTAAATCAATTGTTTTGGACTCCCAGAAGCTACGTTCAATATTTGAGCAAAATCAATTGAGCCTAAGGGGGCGCTCAAAACGCTTGAAGTTTGTATGGGAAAACTTGACCAAATGTACGCAGAAATTTTAAGTTTTTGAATTTTGCCGCTAGGTGGCGCTGTAAGCGTTCAATAATCAAACCCTTTGGTATTATTGTAGGTGACTATATGTCAAACAACTTTGTCGAAGACCGCAAAGTGATCCAACGTCTGTGAAAAAAGTTATACCCTTGGTAAAGTGAGGATAAACTTTATTGTTGTTTTTCCAATACATGTAAAAGGAATAATATCAATAATGAAATCTCAATACTTTGCCTCACTTTAACTAGGGTATAACTTTTTTCGCAGTCGTCGGATCACTTTGCGGTCTTCGACAAAGTTCTTTGGCATATAGTCACCTACAATAATATCAAAGGGTTTGATTATTGAACGCTTACAGAGCCACCTAGCGGCAAAATATGAAAATTTAAAACTTCTGCATACATTTGGCCAAGTTTTCCCATACAAATTTCAAGCGTTTTGAGCGCCCCCTTAGGCTCAACTGATTTTGCTCAAATTTTGAACGTAGCTTCTGGGAGTCCAAAACAACTGATTTAGAAGGTAAGACTTGGCATTTTTCGAAATTTTTGTTTTTCATATAAGTATGGGCCACCCTAGTGCCTAGCCATTCTTCTATCGCTAGAAATGAATTGGCTGATGAGTTAGCTCGCACTGGAGCATCACATGACTTCATTGGCCCTGAGCCAGCTATTCCGATATCGAAGTGTTGGGTAAAGCTCCAGATTCATTCCTGGGCTGCTACTCAACACAGACAATACTGGAATAGTTTGGAGAAGTATCTTACAAATCTGTCAAAGCAGAATTGCAGCATTCTGGTCAAAGCATTGACTGGCCACTGCCGACTCAGTTATCACATGGCGAATATTAAGCAATCTGATTCATTTGCATGTGATAGCTGTGAATCCGATTATGGAACTTCATATCATTTGATATGTAACTGTCCAGTTTTTGCGCAACTGCGTTTCCGAGTATTCGGGCGCTGTTTGAACCCATTGTGGTACGCTTGTGCGTTAGTACCCTTTTCAGGGTATTTTTCCTATTTCCCTACCTGTCCCTATCCCCATCCAATTCCCTTTTCCTTCTTTTTCCCTCAGGTAGATGATGAAATAGGCTGTTATTTTGGTGATGGCATAAATGTCCCAAATGGAGGTTAACGTGCCTCTGGAACCGGCCTTCTGATACCTGATACCTGATACATGCTTGGATAGATAAATCATATCAGATTTCAGTTTAATTATTATTCAGAAGACTTCAATTAAATTTCTACCTAATTCGATGGTGAACTTTCAACAAACAGAACACACTTTGCCTGTTCCTGATAGTGTACTGAAACGGGAAATAAAGACATGAAATAAACCTTAGTAACAATCGCCCTTACGACCACCATGAAACTATCAAAATCACGATAATAATCTTTCAATTTTACTGCCATCCTTGAGCCGAGTGATAACCATCACGTTAATTGCGCCCCATAACTCCACCCTCAAAAGCCTCGAAAATCCCTTTTCCCCGAAACCGTCACATTTCCATTTCACACGCCATAACGTCTGGCGGCCAGGCAGGCGGTCGGTTCGGCCGGTCATCGAAGAGATCATCGAGACACCATTCCCGATTTAGGCATATGCCTTGTAAGCCGCAGACGGGCCCATAATCGTTTCCACCTAACTGCCATCGGACCGAACCGGGGGAAATCATGCTGGGTTCGTTCAGGAATAACGTATGGCAATCTTTTCTCTGTGATAGTACACCTCCTAACTGATAAGAAGATTGTAACTCAGCTCAAGGCCTTATTACACAAGGTCATTCTAACAGTTCTGAATTGGTTAAAGACAAAAGTGGCATGGGGCTGAACATGTATAATAAATAAGTAATAATAATTATTATGCATGAGTTGAACAAAAAAGATAGCCATAACTATAGTTTTGTTTCATTTCAAACTAATGCGTAAGCTGACAAAACTACATGGGAATTGTAAAAATGTTAAAAGAATGGGATCTGTGGTGTTCTACTCGCTCTTGCAATGTAATTGAATAAATCTTTAAGCATGTAAACAAACTTAATCTCATGTGAAATCATGTTTGAGTTCAGAAGTAAACTTTCTCCATTTTCACCTTAACGTAACAACTCGCTTCATATCCTGTCCTGAGGAAACTCTCATCGAAAAGTGCCACTGTTTGTTTCCGGTGAGATACAATCCCGTTTCGTTCGGCAAACGGTGACCATTGAGTAAGATGAGTCCGGATGTCACATCCGCCTTCTGGCCGGGGTGACCACCTCCGATATTTCAACACAGAACAGGCATATAAGCGTAGGTACGCAACCGAGGAAGAAGAGCTGTAGGTACCTGATGGAGATCCCATTAAAAGGTCAAGCTCGACGTTCTGGTCTCCTTCTTAGTCTCCGCATTCGGTCGCCCATCTGGTGATATGGCAACTGTTTGTTTACTTTTTGTGCTCTGTGCTTTTAATTCGGAGCAAATTATTCCATCCAGCCAGCAAGGGTGGGCAGGAAGGACGTGGAATGGTTTTAATGGCCCATTACTGTCTTCTTGGTTGGAGTAGGAGGGGCGAAGCGTGCGATAAAATAAGAGCCCTGCGTTGAGTTGGTCGTCGTCAGCTTGTGCCACCACACCATACTTGGGACCACTTGTGACCGAGACAATGGGAACGGAATGGAAAGCACACTTTGGAAGATTGAGACTTTTTGTCGTAATTCAACCTATTTCAGCAGGGAATGATTACCGGATTAGTTGGGATTGTCGGTTGAGTTTAACATCTTGCCTTGATGCTGAAACTATAGAGAGAATTATCGTGAAGTGTTATACATATGTGAGTGCGATGATGACTTTGGAGATGGTAGCATAGTTTATCATCCTTAATACTTTACTTCATTGATCCTCGAAAACCTATGTATTCTTCATAATCTCATCCAAAACCTCCAAAGTACATAGAATTTTGTGTCCAAATGCCGCATACCAAACCAAGCTCTACGCATGATGAATGGTCATGAAACATAGTCTGCGGTAATCAAAAAACTCAAAAGTACCACTTGATATTTCATGGTACATGGATTGGGTGATCCAAACTACTCTGGAATTGATGTTTTTAAGATCTACAGTGTCTACCATCATTTCTGTTACTCTGTCCTAGGAATTTATTCACGTTGATAACCGCTTAGACTTCTCAATATTACGAGCTACTCGATGCTGTGGTAGTTGGCCATTCCAACACAAAATACAAATGGCATCCAAAACACTTTGAAATACAGCGCGCAGCTATAATGCTTTTGCTACATTTATGGGATATTCTAGGCTTTCCAAACTGTTCTAGAATTGAGATCTTCGATGCCTACAGGCTCTACTCTTGTTTCTTTTTCCTCTATTGGCGTGATTCGTTCTCGGTTGTCTCTCTTGTACCTCATACTATTACGAGTATCTCTTTGGGATGTTATTTGTGCATTTACTGGCATACCTATGGTCTCCAACCAAGGGTCTGACAGCCTTTTTCACCACTTGTTGGTGTCATGAAAATGCTCTCTGCTTGTCAGATACATGAGCAGAGAAAACTCTTTCTCTACGGTGTAAATTCACAAAAGTGCGTGGCAAGTAAAAAGTAAATATTCAAATAGAAATTCACATCAAGCAAGCCGTGCGTGATGGATGAGAATAGATACACTTGAATATCTCTTGATCGGTGTTGACCATCGCTCTGGGAATTCCTCTAAGAGTGTCTCTAGGTCTTTTTTCAGAATAATCTTCCAGGCAAAGTTCCTCTGGTTGTGGACACAATTAACAAAGAACAAAAACTAAGAAGACACTCTGATATCTTCCAGATTTTTTTTCAATTTCCGGAGTTTTTAGTAATACTCAGGAAGGGATGTCTGTAGATATATTAAAAAGAATTTCTTAAGGTACTCCTAGGCCCATATAGCCGAGGCGATAAACGCACGGGTATTCAGCATGACCATGCTGAGGATGACGGGTTCGATTCCCGGTCGGTCCAGGATCTTTTCGTAAAGGAAATTTCCTTGACTTCCTTGGGCATAGAGTATCTTCGTGCCTGCCACACGATATACACATGCAAAATGGTCATTGGCAGAGGAAGCTCTCAGTCAATAACTGTGGAAGTGCTCATAGAACACTAAGCTGAGAAGCAGGCTTTGTCCCAGTGAGGACGTTACGCCAAGAAGAGGAGGAAGGTACTCCAAATTTTCACAGCAAATTCTCGGAGATGCTTCGGAAAGAATAAACTGAGCTTTTGAAAAGTATTTTCCAGAGGCACATTTGCAAGGATTCTTGGAAAAACATTCGAAAGGAATTCTCGTGAATTATCTAGAATTTTTGTCATTCTTGCATGAACCCCAGGTGGGACTTTACTAGACATGCCTGGTGGAACTGCTGAAAAAAAAAAAAAATATTACAGGGGTAATCGCTCTACCAATCTCAAGCGAAACTTCTGAAGAATCCTAGCTGATAGCTGATTGGAATTCCAATCTTTACACTTCTGCAGCTATCCGAGATGGAACGTAGAACCCCTGGACGAACCCTGGCTTGAAATAATTATTGGAAAACAGTTTTAGGAATTTGCCTCATCTCAGGGAAGGAATATTTTTTATTTGAAAACAGTGAACAAGTGAACGAAATTTGAGATTCAGAATTTGCAATAAACACCAATATGGCAAGCGAACGGAATTTGATCAATTTTTGGATTTATAGGTTTTCAGAACTGCGATAAGTTTTGACCAGATAATGGGTCACCGCTGAAAACAACATAAGAGTTTGTAAAGTATAGACTTTTTATAGTTCAGGCAAAATAGTTTTTGCTTTGAAGTTAAGTTTCTTTAGCACATATTTTAATGAAAATATTTGGCTCTAATAATCAATGAAGTGCATGGGAAAACGTTTTTCTTTTCTTACGTACAATTACGCTCTGGATTCATTTATAGTGGACTCTTTTGGGCTAATCAACCCAAGTAGCATGTAATATAAAAATGTTGTATAAACTGCTCGAAATAATCGCAGAAATAATTGTATCTCAGTTTAATCTGCATTACAATGTAACCTCTGTTACTATGAAGCTGTCTGTTCCCATCATCATCATTCCAACAACCGACATGGTAAATGTAAATCATCCGCTTTTACCCCCAAGTAACCTTCTCGCGAAAACCACTAGGGTGCGGGCACCGGTTTTGGCCAGTCTAAGAGAAATCATTTTTATAAAAATAACCAATAATCCTATGAAAACAACCAATACGTCAAAAGAAAGGTTTCAATCTATATTTTGAAGGAAAAATGCAGAAACCATGCCAATACTTGATTTTTGTATTAAAAGTGGCACTGGCCAAAATAGAAGCTCTGCCGCAGTTTTGGCCATATTCTTAAGTTTGGTTTCTATTTTGGCCAATCACGTGTATTTCTTATGGGAGTGGCCAAATTAGAAGCACCCTGGCCAAAATAGATATATGGGAGCAGATTTTTTAAGGAAATATATTTTTTTCTTCCAGTTTTTAACCAAAATGTGTAGTTTTCACAGCTGTAATCATCATATTGTATTAGGATGTACTAGTAAAAAATAAATTTACGCCGATTTAGATCGCAACAGGCTCAATACCGCACTATGGCCAAAACTCCGGACTGGCCAAAACTGAAGCTTCTACCCTAGTTCTTACGAAAGATTCATCATTCTTCTACTTTTTTCCGCCGGCAGGACCAAATGGTTACCCATAATATAGTTTACAAAAAAACGCGACGACAGCTTCTGGAAGGAAAAGCTCCACTTACCAGCACGATTTCAACCGCACCGACGATGTACATGGCGGCGGCCAGTGTCGTTCCCGTGTAGAACAACATCCCGACAGCGCCACCAAACTCGGGCCCGAGCGATCTGTGGGAAAATAGGCGAGAAAAAAAAAGAAATTCTGATGAAAATTGCAAAAAAAACTTGGACAAGTAAATGTGGTTCATTCGGATGGTTGAAGGAGTGTTGTCTGTCCGAGCTACTTCCCCATAGTGACTGATATCTCGCCCCGTCGCGTCAGTTGGTCTTTTCGCTAGGGCAGAGCCGGGCAATGCATAATTTAATTAAGTTGAGTCAAATTTGTTTGCACAAATTATGGAGGGACGACGACGGACATTGTTAAGTAAAAGTTGTAAAATGAAGAACGAAACGAACGCACAAAATGGACTTCTTGCGGCGGGTGGCCAAGGGCTGAAGTGCTGTAACGGAGCACTACAAGGAGAGGCTGGTGGAGGCGAAGAGAATGTTCAGCTTCCAATGAAAGCTTACGGCGCCTGCATTAGGTAAGTCACGCTAAGTGGTTGTTGTATTATTAAAATGTCATAAGTACGTGGTATTATTTGATTGTACTTTGTCTTAAGAAAGGAAATGATTGCTTGCAGCAAATAAGTGGCTTCAATTGAACATAGATGACCGTACTTTCAATGCCTAGTTGTTACTTGTTACGATTGACTACTAGTGTTGCGGGTTGGTCTTTCTTCAGCACGAATAGACAAAAACTGAAAGCAGCTTTGGTTTGAGCAGCTTCAATGCTGGAAATACATCATTTAATATATTAAAAACTAATTTATTAATACTAAAAACTCTCTTAAATTCTGCTATATTTACTCGCACTACGTCCACCTCTTACCACAACAGTTGACTTTCTGCTATGGATCCGAACCGTGTTGCCAGTTTCGCAGATAGACAATTACCACCACAACAACTAGAAAATAAAAAATGCACATAGAACTAACAAAAAATGCTAATCCGTGACGGCCTGAATCAGCGCATACGAATTAAAAATCACGCCGTTCAGCGAATACTTGAAGAATTTATAAAAAAAAACTGTTTTTGGGTACATAGCGTGTATTTCATTATGATTCGCAAATGAATTCACCCTATTTCCATTCCGGATGTGGCCACCGGACATAATCTCCTGGGAAACCTGTACCTACTGTACTGGAGGTCACATTCATAAAAAAAAAATGTGGCCTCAAGCATTGATATTGGCGGTATGGTGTCTTAGAAGAATTTGTTCCATATATAATTCCCCAGGTAACCAATAAGCAGTTCAAATTGCATTTATTCAGCAGTATATGTGCCTTTACTGCAGGTCATTTAATGCTTATTTGCCGTATATGCGTCATTAGTGCTAATTGAATGCAGGTTTTGGCCCAATATTCGACTGATTAAATGCTTGAAATTCCTATTCCCCAAATTGTGAAAAAACAAAACAAAAATATTTTCCTCTGCTCATTTTAGCCGCTTCATATTCTTACATTTTCTTTAAATTATTTTCTCACTCTTAGCTCTGCAACTTTTGAAGCTATTTTTTGCAGTAGTTTTTTTTTTGCTGATCCTACTGAAATTGAGCTGATGGTGCTGAATCGCGCTACAGGATAAGCTAAAGCATTGTCCAGTTAGAATCCGGACGCAGATAATCACTTATATCTCAGCTCACATTCCACATAACAAACAGAAAAGGTGAAGACCTCAAAACAAAGATAATTTACTCTAGTTTCATGGAAAAATATCATTAAAATTATTTAATTTAATTTTAAATACAGGGGATGGCCAAAATGTTTGGGATAGGCAACTTTTTTTCTCTCACAAAAAAGTTCAACATGCTGTAACTTTGCATAGAGTGCATCAAAAAATCTCAAATTTTGACTGTTTGTCAACCTATTATATGTGCATCATTGGTACAAATTTGGGCTCGATTGTTTAATCTTTCGCAAAGTTAGAACCATTCGGGTGAAACACTATTTTTCAGACAACTCATTTTTGAGCTGTCATATCTCTGAAACCAGTGAACCGAATTGAATGAAATTTTGAACGTACACTAACAATATGTAAATGCTTCACAAACTATTAAAACATAGGTACTTTTTAAACGTTGAAAAAAGTTATCATAGATTGACACTTTTTGAATTTTTATCTAAAAAATGTATTTTTTTCACATCAATGTCAATAAATTTTAGTGTTGATATCCAAAGATTTTCCACTTTTGTTCTCAAATTATCTCTAATCAGATATATTGGAGCCTATTTAGATTGAAGAAAGAACACATTCAATAATTTTTGTGGGGTATTGTAAATTTGACTTATTTTCCTCTATATGGGTAAACATTTCAACCCGGTATAACTTAATTCGCCATGAGAAAATGTTACATTTTATAACGTCGTATGAAGTATCAATATATTGTTGATAAACGTTTAAAAATTCATTCAATTCGGTTCACCGGTTTCCGAGATATGACAGTTCAAAAATTAGTTGTCTAAAAAATAGTGTTGGAGGAATTCTATGAGAAATTACTGAAGCAATTCCAGAAGGAAATCCCAAAGGAATTCCAGAAGGACTCCTGAAGGCATTCCATGAGGAATCACTGAAGCAAATCCAGGAAGAATCTCAGAAGAAATTCTAAGAGCAATCATCAAAGTAATTCCAGGGGGGAACCCCGAAGAAATTTCAGGAGAAATCCACGTTAAAATATCAGGAGAAAGCCCCGAAAGAATTTCAGGAGGAACCCATGAGGGATGTTTAGGAGGAATACCCGAAGAAATTCCAAAAAGAATTCCCAAAGGAATTCTAGGAGCCATTCCTGAATGAGTTCTAGGAGGAATCCCTGAAGGAAATCCAAGAGGAATCCCTAAATGAAGTGCAGGAGAAATCCCTGGAGGAATTCCATGAGGAATCCTGGTGGATTCTCCGAAAGAATTCTAACCACCAAAGAAATTTAACGGAATATTAGAAGGAATCCCCGAACGAATTTCAGGAGGAATCCTCGAAGGAAGTTAAGGAGGAAACCCTGAAAGTAAATCTAGGAAGAATCTCCGGAGGAATTCCAAGAGGGATCCCCGTAAGAATTACAGGAAAAAAGCCAGGAGAAATCCTCGAAGGAAGTTCAGGGGAACCCCTGAAGGAAGTCTAAGAGGAATCCCAGAAGAAATTACAGGAGAAATCCCTGCAGGGATTCCAGCCCAAGTAACAATTTCAATTCCTTTTAGATTTGATTATTTTTATGGAAGCTTTATCACAGCATGACCAATTCATGGAACATTTATAGTTGCTTTTATCAAGAGAAAACAATCTTCTTTCGTTTGCGGTTTTTAAGTTGTCTTCAAGTTAATTTTGAAATTCGCGCATAAAACAACTGAATTTACAAGAGCATTAAATTTTATAATAAGTTTTAAGGCGTATTTGAAGTTATTTTCAACACATAACATCAACATATTTTATTAAAAGTTTATGCTTCGTTTATTCAAGTGCATTTCATCTGGCTAATCCTCCTTTAAAAATTTCTTGAAGCCTTCTATTCTTGAGCTAGAGCCATTACTCTGGAACAATAACTATGCGAAATAATGATAAGACAACGAACTATTTTTCAATCCAAATAATGAATGTAACAAATTGGTTGAAAAACCGCGTTCTCATGCAAATATAAACACATAAACATGTTTGCTCACTGATAATTTAGCCATTCTTGTGCTAAAAAGTAATTATGTCAACGAAATAATGATTTTACGGCCAATCAAAAATGCGAGTAGCTGACTGCTGTCGTCCTGCCTTCAACAAGTTTCGCACACAGGCCATAGCTATGTGAATCCAAAATGAAACGGGTACTTACTGTGACTCTGCTCAAGCTCATGCCAAATAGTTTAATTGTAGTATGTTGCACTTCATTATTAATAGCAAAATACAGGAATACAAAATAGAATTGGCACATCTTGACGCGAAGCACCGCGAATTGTACAGAGACAACTTTCTAGCATCGAAAACGTAAACAAACAATTGTCAAAGGCTGTTACTCTTGTATAAAACGAGTAAGTTTCATTTAAGACGAACAAATCTGCCTTAAGATCATAACTAGTAAACACAATCTTCAATAAAGGCTGTAGCGTTCATGCAAGGAGATTTGGTTCCATCATTGTTTTGAGGGGGTTTGGATTAAAGGTAATAACAATTGATGGCGGCTGCATGAGTTTTGTTCGCTTGGAACGGCAGCCATGCTTAGAAAGAATTGAAAAAGTGGCGTAGCCTTTTGTTTTTGAAGGAAATTTATGTCTTCATATATTAATGATTGATATTATTTTTGAGGCGCTATGTAATTTTCGTATGTTTTGGGTGGCATATTAACGAAAAAGTGGGTATGGCACGGAAAATTTCGATTCCCTGTCATCAATGATCTGTCAGGCAATTAAATGTTTTAAACATTTCAATTTGATGAAAATGAATTCGCTTTTCAATTAATATTTCATCCATGAAACAGAACTTGTTTGCATCTGCATAATGCTTAGGTGAAAGATTTCATTTATTATGCACTGTTGACACTTTTGAGAAAGACAGCTAAAAGATCAACATGCCTCAAGATATTCTTGTTAAAGTTTCATGAAGTTCTTATAATCAATCATCAGCGCATGTACATAAATACAACTAGTTTCAAAGCAGTCTTCAAAAGCAGCTTTGAAGATCTCCTGAAGAGTGGGCCAGATTAGTCTTAATGATGTTTGATACCTATTTTATCTCAGATTTGCAGAACAAAGAGCTTTATTGCTAAGCTTTATGATTCTATCTTAGAAATTACTTCAGGATTGCCACAAAAGTATAATTGTTACTTGGGAGGGGAATGCTCGAATGAATTCCGGTAGGAATATCCACAGGATTTCCAGGCGGAATCCTCGAAGGATTTTCAGCGGATCTTTCCGGGTAGGGGGTAGAATTTGCAGGAGGTATTCTCTAAAGAATTTTAGAAGGAAATCCGTGAAGAATTTTTGTAGAAACTCTATGAAAGATCACTCAGAATATCCTGGAGAAATGCCTGATTATAATCCTAAGGGAATTATTGAAGGAACTCCTACAAGATTCCCTGAAGGTACTCTTGTAGGAATTCCTGAATAAGCTTCTGGAGAAATCTCTGATGTAACTCCTGAAAGCATCCGTGAGTCTTCCTGAAAAAAATCAATCTCAATCTTCAATTTGAAAGAACCCCAGAAGAAGAGAACTTCTCGAACAATCCCTTAAGGATATCCTGAAAAAATCTTGGAAGGAATCACTGTATAAACTGCTGGGGTGATCCCTGAGTTCTCCTGGTGGTATCCTTGGATCTGAAGAAATTTCTCACGGGATTCTTGATGGATCTTCAGGTGGCATTTATGAATCCTCCTGAAAGAATATTTAAAGGGACTTCTAGAAGGATACCTGAACGAACTCCCGTTGAAATAGCTTAGGGAACTTCTGAAATAAATCATAATGAACACATGGAGGCATCCCTGAATCCTCCTGGAGCTTTAAGGGAAACACCTGAGCGAACTCCTGGAAAAATCCCCGAATTCTGGAGCAATCCTTGAAGAACTCCTGAATGAATCTCTGCAAATTTTTCTTGAGGCATCCGAAGGAATCCCCGAAGGATTATCAGGAGGGATTATTGAACAAATTCCAGGAATTTCTGATGAACCTCTTGGATGAATCTCTGAGGAAACTCCTGGACTAGATCCTAGAGAAACTCCTGTAGGAATTCCTGAAGGTACTCTCAGACTAATCTCTGAAGGACATCCTATGAGAATTCCTGAAGGATCTTCTGGATGAATCTCTGATGTGTCTCTAGTAGGCATCCCTGAATTCTCCTGAAATAATTTTTGAAAGTACTCCTGTAGAGATCTTCTGATAAAAAATCATCTTGTAGGCATCCCTGAAGTTTTTTTGAATAATCCTAGATGGATCTCCAGAAGGCATCACTGAATACTTCTGGAAGATTCTCTGAAGAAACATCTGGAGAGATGTGAATGTGTGTTCTAAGAGTTGAGAATTAATTATTATAATGAAACTCTTATGATAGTGATCGTGAGGTTTTTTTTATCCAAACTTTATATAAACTAAATTTTGTTCGTGCACTCATCACCGGCGCGAAAAATGAAAATCGGCGGCGTGACAAACAGCGGCGTATGGCGCGCCGCCGATACCTCGGTCGGCGTCGGCGTGGGACAAAAAGTGTCGGCGGCGGCGGCGTGGCGCGGCGGCGCACAGGTCTACATTAGACACGATGGCACAAGTAACTAATCATGGAATTTATTTGGAAAACATCTGTTCTCCCGATAATTTGCTTCTTCGTTACCGATAAATGATAGGACATCTGAAAAATAATGGACCCTACAGCGGTGGCACATAAATTGAAAAGTTGAAATGTGTAGCAGTTTTAGCATCACTCATTTCTCTTGGCAGTTTTATGGCAATAAAGCAGCAGTTGTGATGCTTGTTAAACAAAACACATCGTGCATTTGAAATGCTGCTCTACGGCTGTCAGTTTTGAAACGGCAATTAAATTGCTAATATGGCAATTCAGCAGTCGAACTGCTATGATACGACAGTAAGCAGATATAATGCAGTTTTGAAGCTGAAATACGGCCTATTTAAATGCTTATTGGTAACCTGGGTCTTCATTTTTGAATTTCACCTTTGTGATTAAGTCACCAGTAAGTACGAAGAAATTCACTTTTTGTTAAATTGAGTATTGGCGACCTTATTTGATTAATTTCAAGAGTTATAGTGTTGGGTGTCTGTGATAAATAATAAAAATATTTGATGAAAAAAAAATAGCCAAACAATTAGGCAAATCGGATTACGGATGGTTAAAGCACGTGACTACCATGCCGAGGTCCTGCCATTGAATCCCACTCCCGACAGACTCACTAAATGTGAGTTCTTCCTTCGGAAGGGAAGTTAAACGTGGGCCTCGAGATAAACTAGCTCCGGGTCAAAAATGTCGTTAATAAAAACAGAAAAAAAAAAAATTCTTGAATAATTTATTGCCCCTTCTTAATCATATTATTAATTAATTTCAACCTACATTTTTCGAAGGAGGTTGGGGGTGGCATAAGAGAAAATCGAAATTTGTGCCAGTCTTATTATTGGAATAACTTATAACGCAGTTAAAGCTGAGAGTCCTACAAAAATTCCCGATGAAATCCTTTTAGACATTTCTTCAAAAATCTACAAGGATTCCTCTTGTATTTTTTTTTTAGAATTTACCCAGTAAATTCTGCTGAAAATCCACTTGAGATTCTCTCAGGAGTTTTTGTTGGGTTTGCTTCATAATTGCTGCTGGAATTCATTCAGTAATTTCTGGCGGAATCCACCAGGAAGTCCTGCTGGGAGTTTTCAAATAATTCCTACTGGGAATCCTCCAGAAATTCTTGGAGGACACCCAAGAGCAACTGATGAAAAAATCCCAGTTGAAAATACTTGAGAAAACCCAACAACTATGTCTGGAGAACATCTGCTAATACTCTTAGAGAGTTTCTGGGGAAATCGCAAGAAGAATTTCTATACTTCTATAGGAACCCTTGGAGAAATCTGTGGAGGAATCTTTGAAGGAATTATAGGTAGAATATGAACTCTGAATCAATCGCTACAATTTTTTTGAAGGAATTCTATCAGGCATTTATGGAGGAATTCTGAGAGGGTTTCTCAAAAGATTTCTCTAGGGATGCTACAAGAAATACCTGATGGGGTTGTCCAGAAAATCCTGCCGGGATTTTCAGGGCTGGTAAAAGGTCTATTTTTCATCAAAATTTATTAAAAAAATATACATGTACCATTTTTTATTTTCAACAATGAAAGTTTTATCTGATAGAACTATTCATATAAAACAAATATTTAATATATTTGATTTTTTTTGAGAATCTTAATGAAAAAAGGCCATTTTTCAAAAATTGATCTGGTGGAACCTTTAAATGATTTTTTAGAAAATCGAAATGTTCTACAAAAATGCTTCAAATATGTATATCTTTCATTTAAGCGTTGAGCACCTTGACTTTTCGAACATCGATTTTTTTTTTTGGGACAGTGTACTCCAGGGCTTTCTCCAAGAATTTCTTCATGAATTCCTCCACGGAATTTTCTTAACGATTTCGTCGTGGATTCCTTCAAATCTTAGTATATTTTCAGAATTCCTTCAGAAATTCTTCGTGAGACACCTCAAGGTATTTCTCGAAGGAATTCTCTTGAAACATTTTCTGATGTTGCTTCAGAGATTTTTCCAAGGATTAGGATTCTTTAAGAAATTTCTGCAAGGATTCGTCCAAAAATTTATGCATAGATTTCTATACTAATTTGATATGCCTTCTCGAAATCTTGAGAATATGTTACGAGCTACTTTTGAGATTTCTCGACATTCTTAACGAATGCCAGGAGGACTTTCAAGAGCGGTAATTGGAGATATGCCTGCTGAAAATGCTTGAGAAATCTTAGCCAGAATTCTCGAGGAAATTCCAGTACAAATTCCTGAAAGAATTCCAACAGAATTTTCCGGATGTGCTTCAAGAGAAATTCCTTAAACATCCTTGAAAAAATCCTTGAAGCAATCTCTGAAAGAATCACAGAAGGAATTTATGGTAGATTTTCAGGATGTTGCTTCAGAGATTTTTCCAAGGATTAGGATTCTTCACGAAGTTTCTGCAAGGATGTGTCCAAGAATTTCTGCATAGTTTTTTACACAAATTTGATATTCTTTCTCGAAAAATTGAGAGTATTTTAGGAGCTACTTTTGGGCTTCGTGGCCGTGCGGTTAGCGGTGGCAGTCGTCTAGGCGTATCGTAAGCCTCGGAGTATGGGTTCGATTCCCGCTTCAGTCGGTGGAAACTTTTCGTCGAACGAGAAATTCATCACTGGGCCACTGGGTGTTCTGTGTGTTGTCCTTTGTCTAGTGTAAGTAATGTGTTCAGTCTGTGCAGCCTCTGGCTGAAGACGGTGTGAATTGTCTTTTTTACTTTTGGGCTTTCTCGACATCTTCAAGGAATTCCTGGAGGACTCCCAAGAGCAGTAATTGGAGATATGCCTGCTGAAAATGCTTGAGAAATCTCAGCAAGAACTGTCGAGGAAATTCCAGTACAAATTCCTGAAAGAATCCCAACAGATATTACTGGTACTCAAAGAGAAATTCCTAGAAACACACTTGAAGAAATTCTAGAAAAAATCTTCTTGTAGAACTTCAAAAGGACAATCCTTGGAGAAATTTTCAGAGGAACTCCAGCAGGCACCCCTAGCAGAATTCCATGAGAAATTGCTGGAATTTTTTTTGAGAAACCCTCTTGGAATTGCTCCAGAAATGTCTGATAGGTTTCTGCATGATTTTTTTTGCTGGGATTCCTCCATTGATATCTCCAAAGATTCCTCCGGAAATGGCTCCGATGATTCAGTCAGGGATTTTTGAATGGATACCTCTTGAAATTCCTCTCGGATCACCCCAGAAATTCATGCTGGGATTATTTCAGAACTCCTGCCAAAATTTATCCAAGCATTCTTTCTGAACATTCTCAAGCATTTCCAGATGGTATTCCTGCAGATATTGCTTTTAGGATTTTTTTTTTTAATTTTTTCCAATAGGAATTGTTTGAGGAATTCCAGCAAAACTTCTTGGAGGATTCCAACTACAAAATCATAAAGAAATCTTATCAGCATTAAAGGAGCAACAGAAATTTTCAATAGAATCTGAAGAGGATTTCCACAATAATCCCCAGAGGAATTCTTTTTTTTTGTATTATCGGGATTTTTAGCCCTTGGCTAGTGCATCTCGGGACCCACGCTTTACTTCCCTTCCGAAGGAAGAACTCACATTTTGCGAGTTTGTCGGGAGTGGGATTCGATTCCAGGTCCTCGGCGTGATAGTCAAGTGTTCTAACCATCACACCAGGTCCGCTCCACTTTGAGGAATTCTGAAGGAATCCCTGGAAATAAAATCTCTCGGTGAATACCATCCATAGAGATGATACAAAAGGGATTCCCAACCTTAATGTCTAGAGGTAATCACATTCCTGGAGGAGAGGAAACCCAGCAGGCATTATTGGGGAAATTCCAAGAGAAATTAAAAAAAAACCTTGTAGCAATCACAGAAGAAACTTCTGCATGAGTCCCAGTAGGCATTGTATGAACATTTCCTAGAGCTGTTCCTGAAGAAACTCTTTGAGAGATATGCGGAGAAAGGCCAAGAGGAACTTTTGAAAAAAAAAATCATTGAGAAATCTTCGGAAAAATACTCTTGAAATTCCTCCACAAATGCTTGATGAGATTTCTCTAGAAATTCTTGCTGAGATTTTAACAGAGATTTCTCAAAATCTTACCTGTGATTCCTCTAAGGATTCCAACAAAAATTCCTCTTGTAGGGTCTTTTTTTTATTATCGTAGAAATTGGACCGAAGCGTCTCAAATTTTCATGAAACTTTTTCCACAGGCAGGGCTCATGAATATATGAACAGAAAAATTGATTATAATTCCAAGTCGCCTATTTTCCCGGAAAACTCATGTGGAAATTTTATGTTTTTCCCTGACACTACTTACATTGAAATATCATAACTCAAGAACGAAGCATCGTAGAAACAATGTTTTTTTTTTGAAAATGAAAGGAAATTTTCTCAGAAATAAAACAAAATATGAACTGAAAAAACTTTTCCACAAAATTTTCAACAGTTGAGAAAATTCGTAAAGAAAATCCGGGAAAACTATGCCCGAACTAGCGGAAAATTTTCAAAAACATCTTTTTGAGAGGTAATTTTATGAGTTTTAATCGCTGAAGGTTTTGGAATGCAATTTTTTTTTTCGTTTTTTAATTATGGTCAATTTTGTTGAAATATATAAAAATTTAAAAATCATAGCTTAAGAACGACGCATCGTAGAAACACTTTTTTTAAGAAAATGAAAGCAAATTTCCTCAGAAATACAAAAAAAAAAAAATGAAGTTTAAAAAGTTTTCCACGAAATTTTCCACCGCTGACTAAATTAATAAAGAGAAGCCGGAAAACTATGCCCGAGTTCGCGGAAAATGTAAGCCTACATTATATGGACATACTTCACAAAATTGGCCATAACTCAGGAACGAAAAAAAAGTGCATTCCAAAAATTTCAGTGATCGAAGCTTATGAAATCACCTTCTCAAAAATATTTTTTTTTTTTGAAATTTTCCTCGAGTTCGGACATAGTTTTTCCGGCTTTTCTTTACGAATTTTCTCAACTGTGGAAAATTTTGCGGAAAACTTTTTCCAGTTAATATTTTTTTCTGAGAAAATTTGCTTTAATTTTCTAAAAAAAACTTTGTTTCTACGATGCTTCGTTCTTGAGCTATGATTTTTCAAAGTAATGTCAGGGGAAAACAAAAAATTCCACCTGAGTTTTCCGGAAAAATAGGCGACCCTAAATTTTTCACAATTTTTTTGTGGGAAAAGTTTCATGAAAATCTGAGACCCTCCGGCCCAAACCCGTACGGTAATAAAAAAATCCCCTTGTGTTTACTCCAGAGGTTTACCTTTGGTATTTTTGTTTTGGAATACCAGTAGGAATTCCCGCAAGGATTCCTTCAGATATTCCGACTAAATTATATTCAGGTTTTTTCCAACAATTTCAGAAGGGATTTTTTAGTTATTCATAAAAATCTTCCGTCAAAGAAGATACATACATATGTGGATTTACCAAACAAACTAACGAAAGCAATTTGTTTTTTTTAGCAGAATTTAAAGAAGAACTCTTGGGGATATTTGTATATAGGGTCATGGTGCCTACACAGTGAATACGGAATCAATTGATTCCGTTCATTTTTGTTACAACTCGTGATCATTTTTAACAAAAAAATGGAATATTTTGTTCAGGTATTCGAAAGTTCTAATGGAGCAATGAAATGAATTCGGAAAATCTAATGGATCAACGAATTGCAATGTTTTTTTTAGTTAAGTCTAACGTCTGTCGGGGCCCGTGGCACAGTGGTCCACACGCTCGCATCATAAGCGGATGATCATGGGTTCGATCCCAGCCCTGGCACTTGCAATTTTTAGTCAGTTGCACTTTCCCCCGAGAGCAACTGACACCTGACCCTCTTCGGAGCATATAGCTCTAACGGACCCGGAATTTGGATATCGGCGAACCGCAACTCATAATGGACAACCCCCAATTGGACTGGAAAAGGAACAGCAGCCACACATCAGCATCGTCGTGCTCATTATTCTACCGTGGACAGGGTAGTAAAGTTGAAGCAGACAAGGCACCAGTTCGATATAGTTGAATAAGAATAGAATACATGTAGGCGCTTTACAAAGTGTAAGTGCAGCGTCCAATTGGAATCGTTCACGTAGTGCCCTAGTGGACAAAAAGAGCTGTAAATTAGGTTAACTGCCCAGTAAACATTTTGGGTTGTATAATTTGGGTTATACATCACCATATAGAAATCAATTCACTCGTATAAAGTGCACGAATCTGCAATATACGCACCAAAGTGGAGGCCATATACACACTTGTGGCGACAATTCACGATTTCTCATAATCAGTAATACGATGTCCATTTCATCGATGAAAAAGGATCAGAAACAACTTTCGGCGATTGTCAATACGATGTTTCAAACAAGCTTTCAAACTATCGACAAAAAAATAACAACCAGACTCGAACACAGAACCTCGAGATCCCGAATCTGATACCATACCTCTGCTCTAATTAGCTTTTCTTAAAGTGACTCCGCATTATCACCAATATAAACTTAAGCTTCATGCTGTCAAAGCAAAAGCCATTTTGCCATATATGCTGGTATGAAACCTGAGCGGCAATTCTCCTAAGTCCTTACGATTCCGTTTAATATTCATTTGCTCTGATATATCATATATTGTGATCTGTCAGTTTATACAACTTCCAGCGAATTTCAATTGGCAGTATTTACGGCTAACATTGTTTACAACATTCACATCGCGCGCTCGTCGTCGTCGTCGCCGTCGCGGAAAAATGTTCTCAAAATTATTCCGTTTATTACCTAGTTGTTCTCGATTGAAACCCAGCGTTATGGTGACATAAGTGCTTGTGCTTAAATCAGTGCTTCGTTTGACGTTCACCGATTACAAAAAAAGGCAATGGATGGGTCGCGAATCCCAGCGCAACGCCTCGCGCTAGCCGCGATGAGAACGTCCTTTGGATTAGGTGCAAAGTGAGAATCTGCTGCTGAAGAAATTTCAAGACGTTTAGTGTCGAATCGGAGGAAGTTCACCGAGTGAAATGGGTATTTCCGCATATTTCTGAGTTGATCCACAGTTCATACCGCGATTTAACTGCAGTTTAATGGCAACAACGAGAAGAGGACGTGGGCAATCCACTGTTAAAAAGTGTATCTTGTGTTGAAACCGTGTGATAAGGGTTGAAGCAGTGAGATGAAAGATGAACAGTTTTGGGGATGGTTTGCCGCCCCTCCTCCAGTTGCAGACTTTACAAATAGTAAGTACTGGCCTTGTAATAAAAATAAAATTCACAACACGACGATCATTTGGTGAAAGGGTCGGCGTTTGAGTGACTATTTCACTGTGATTTCTTTCGATGTTTTATATATCCATTCGTTCCAACCATATGAAAGTGATTCCAAATTGCATTATTTACGGCTTGTTGTGACGTTAATTTTAGACGTCATAAATCAATCGCAATGATGATTTATATACAACTTGTTTTGTCGTTTTTGCTACGAGATTCAGCATGTTTAACGATTATGATTTGATATCCAAGAAAATGCGATTTCACATGGCCATATTTATACGACATATGGTTTACTGGGTGATTAAGAATTAAAAAAAAAGTCTAACGTCTTGTTTTCTGCAAAAATTTCGAGGCCTATTTCTGTCTGAGTTCTTGGAAACAATATGCAAGATAAATTCAGAATCACGTAGAAAAAAAAATAAGAAATTACTATATATGTGGATATGTGACATATTGATAGACATTTTTGTGCATTTATCAACAAACTTTACAGCTCAGTTTAAAATGGGTTATTTGAAGAGTTTATGCAGAAATACTATAGACAGCCACAAAGAATACTGGGAATATCTCTTGAGGGTTATCTCACATTTTTTTTTTTGAAAAACTCCAAAAATTTCTGATGTTTGGAAGATTTTTAATATTTTTTTCTAAAAATATTCTAGTTATAATTTGTAATACTATTTGGAAGTTCTTTGTTGAAAAATACGCAGATGGCATTTTGGCAAAAAAGTGACAGATGAGTTTAATCAGTTTTTTTAGATAAATTTCTACCGGACTTCGGTTAAACTACAATTAAATATGTGTAATTCGATGTAAATGTATTTGAATGTATTTGAGAATTAGGGCAGGGCAATGGAAATATGTTACATGCCAGAAACTGGCACCGCTCCTACAATCAACGCAACTCCAACGCTTTACTCAGCACTATTCCATCATCAGAACAAAACGAAAAGAAAGTTTAAGTCCATTGTTAGTCACCTGATTCTTGTGCACACCAACCATGCTTGTTCAAGCGGGGAAACTTTCCACCGGTATAAATATAAACCTGTGCTTTTCTCGAGATGAAAATTCTTTCTGTATTCTCTGTTTCCCACGAAAGGAGGACAAGCTTGGACCAAGAGTTTAGTTAGTTGGTCGGAGGAGCTGGACGGTTGAGGGCGCGGCATGAGGATTGCAGTCTTTGAAAAAGAAATAAGTTTGTCGCGTAGATTTCTTCATGTTGTTTAAAGAACAATTCAAAACTTGGCAAGATACCTTCACGTTGCACAGAAAGCAGACACGATAAATGCGAAGCCAAAGCTAGGTACCGCCTAAGCGGTGGGAATTTTATTTTACTGTTTTGCTGGAAAGGAAACGGGAAATATTGAATTTTATTTATTTTAGCTTAGCTCATGCTATTTCGGTAGTGTGTATATCTCAAAAGCATCATGTGAAGTATCCGTAGGAAATTGACGATGTTACATTTTCCGGAACCCAAATTTCAAAATTATTGTGATTTTTCCCATTTTGGTATATCAAGCGTACAGATTCATATCGCATTCTAAAGGTGTTCAGCGAACCTAATGGATAAGGCTCTGGATCGCCAATCCGAAGGTGATGGATTCGATTTCGGTTCCGGCCGGAAAACTTTCTCGTCCTGCCAGGTCCTAGTTTATCAATGTGCAAGCCACACAATTTCATGCAATGGTAAACAAAGAATTTTCTAACTCCGGATGCACTCAAGGAACACAAAGTCGAAAAAGAGACAGGTTAATTTCTAGTAGTAAACTATAGTTAAAAACAAATAAAAAAAGAAAAGCGCAAAAAAGAAGGTGAAGACAAAAAGAAGAACAAGAAGAAGAAGAAGAAGATGAAGAAGAAGAAGGAGAAGAAGTGGAAGATCAAGAAGAATAAGTGCCAACAGATAGCGTTTCATTCCGTTGTTTTTAGCAGTATTAAATTGGGAGTACTGTTTTGTTGGAACGGTTCCCTAATATGTACAGTGCACACTATGTACATATATGTATTAAGTAAGATTAAGTCAAGCTTTCGTTACAAAATTCCGCATAGGATTACGTAACTCATTGTGTAGTTTTTCTCCCCGAAAGAGACCAGATTGTGGCAGCGGCAGCAGCAGCATCCTCACAGCTGACTTAATACCGTCGCCGTCGTCGTAGTTGAGATGGCTCACACCATGCACCAGCCCGCCGAGGTGTGCGAGGAAAATGTGCAACAACAAAGAACGCAGTAAAAAAAAAGAAAACAGTAAAGTTGCTCCACTCGAGACAAGTGCTCCATCGAGAAGAATGGAAACGCTGCTGCTGCTGCTGGGACCTCCTCCGGTTTGACTTGGCGGCGGCGTGGTGGTGATGAAGGACGCCAAGATGCCGGCTGTATGTATCGAATAAACATTCAAAAGTAAATATGCCCCAAGGAATGCTCTGCTGGGCTGGGATTTCTGTTGTGGAGAGACATACCTATTTGGCAGCGACTGGGATGCAAAAATAACATTGCATTGACGGTTGGCGTGATTGTTTATTGAAGATGTGAACTTGGTATAAACCTAACACTTTTTTTACAAAATCAAAGTTGAAGTGGCATGATTTAAATTTCTCTAGAACACACATAAGAACATGAGTGTGCTTTGGGAGGTTTCGGCTTTCAGTGTAATTTATTTCTTATCATCACCGACGTTTCGGTCCGGCTATTGGACCATATACAGGGCTCGATAAACAAATCAACAAGTCACACAAAGTCTGCTCATTTTAAAACAGTCGGGTTGTAAAGGATCACGCCATCTGATACACTTCTGGGCCATTCGTTCCTGTTTAGTTGGGGAATTCCCTAGCTTGTGTACGGACACTACCAGCTGAATTTTTCCAAAAGTTTCTTCGGAAATCGCTCTTGAAGATCCTTTAAGGGATTGTTTAGGAGTTCCAGAGTTCCAAATTTATCCAGGAGTGCTTTTGTGATTCTATCCATTGTTTTATTGGAAATTCCACACAATTTCCCAAAGGTATGTCCGAAGGGACTATTGCTAGAGGAATTTGCGCTGGAACTCCGAGAAGAAATCCCCACAAAATTCCAGAAGCGTTTTCTGACGCACCTTTAGGAGGAATCCCTGAAGAAACTCCTAGAAAAAAAACCAATAGAAAATCACGTAGGAACTTATAGAGGAATTCAAAGAGAAACTTATTTTTTGGAAAAATTATCGATGATTTTTCGTAATGGAACTCCTGGGGGAATTTTCTAAGAATTTCCTGGAGGGATTCCCTAAGAAACTACTGTAGAAATTCCCAGGAGATCTCCTGAATGAACTTTCAATGGAACTGAAGAAACCCTGGAAGATTTACTGAAGGAACTTCTAAAAGAATACCCGAATCCTGGAAGAATTTCCTAAGATACCTCAGGATGAATTCACGAAACAGCCCTTGGAGGAATTTCTGGAAAAACTCCTGGAGGAATTTGCGATGGAACTCCTGGAGAAATTCATGAAGGATCTTTAGGGACAATTCCCGAACGAGCTCCTAGAGGAATTTTGGAAAGAATTCTTGGAAGGATCCCCAAAAGAAATCTGACAAGAATTCCTAAAGGAACTCCTTGAGGGGATTCCCTAAGAGTTTTTTTTAAGTTATGGATGAATTCCCGATGGAACGCTTGAAGGGATTCTCAAAGAAATATCTGAAGGAAATCCCGATAGAATACTAACAGCAATTCCCGTAGGAACCTCGGAGGAATTCCCAAAAGATTTATTAGGACCTTTAGGAGGAATCCCTGATGAAGAACTTCTGGAGTAATTTGCAAATAAACTCATAGAAACATTCCCAAACAAACTCCTGCAAGGGTTTAAAAAAAACTGGAGCAATCCTTTAGTAGCTCCTGGAGGCATCCCCAAAGGAATTCTAGGAGAAATTTCAGATGGAACCCCTGAAGGGATTCCCTAAGGAACTCTTAGGGAAATTTCCAAAGGATCTGCTAGAGAAATTCCGATGGAACTCATGTAAAAAGTCACGAAGGAACTCTCAAAGGAAATCACGAATGAATTCTTGGTGGAATTCACCAAAAAAATCCCGCAGAGCTCCCGAAGGAACTGTTGGTGGGATTATGAAGGAACTCCAAGGAAAATTCTGATGAAACTCCTTGAGAATTTTCAAGTATTTTCTAGAGGAATTTCTGACGGAATTCTCGAAGAAATTTATAGGGATTTTTCCGAAGGAATTCCAGGAAGAATTTCCGTAGGAACTTCTATGGAAAATCCTGAATAAACTTCTGGAAGAACTCCCAAAGATTTTCTATATGTACTTATTTTTGAAATTACTACAGAAAATCTCTGGGAGTTCTTCCTGAAGTTTCTTAAGCAATATATTCTTGTGAAAATCCTAGGGAAATTTCCGTAAGGCGAATCAGGAGGAATTCTCAAAGGAAACCCTGACGGCTTTCTGAAGAAATTACTGAAAATTCCCGCATAAAATCGTGGGGAAATGGATTCGTATGCCGCTCTGCAGTTTGAGAGGTGATTCTACGTATCTGGTGAAATGGGTTTGTTGACACCTTCCGGCAACAATCAGGGTGTGAGTGTTATAATTGTTGGAAAACGATGTAACAAGTGAAAATACGCAAAAAAATATATACATTTTTTTCGGAATTTTCATGATAAAGGACTTTTGAGAGGGATCAGGTATCCCTTTAGACAGCATGTTCATGTCTATGTCAATGTATGTCCATGTATAAAGTCCATGTATTTTTTTTGAAAATTTCTTCAGAGATTCCTTCTGTGGAACTTTTCCTTGGGTCTTCTTCAGAAGTTTCTCAAAAACTTCAAAACAAAAAAGGTTTCTTCAGAAATTCCTTCTGAGATTCCTTCAGGGGTTACTAAGGATATTCCATCAAAGATTTCTATAGAAGTTCGTGCATGTATTTCTTTATAAATTAATGTTCATGAATTTTTTTAAACATTTCTGAAAAAATCACCAGGAATATTATCAGGAATTCTCCTAAAAATTCAAGAATCGTCTTAAAATTTCCCATTCTCCTAGAAATTTCAGCAAGGGTTTGTCCAAAAGATTTTTCCAATAGATGCAATTCTAGGAGTTTTTTTTTTCAGAGATTCGGTCAAAGTTTCTTTCAGGAAGTACTCTAAAGAAATCAGAAAAAATCCTGGAATTTTTTAATAACTTTTTTTTTAATTTCTCCGGAGTTTTTTCAGATACGGCTCCAAATTTCAAGGAATTTGTTTAAAAATTTCTCAAGAAACCTCTCCACCTCCAGAGATTTTTTTGGTAGTTCATCAAGAGGTTTCTCAAGAAGTTCCTCCAATAATCTAGACCTAAGATCCCTCGAACGAACCAGTTCTTTAGTTCTTTCAGGTATTCTTTCAAAGATACCGTAAAAAAGGATTACTTCCTTCATAAATTTCTACAAGTAGTAGGATTTTTTTGATTCTTGTGTACTAATCCCTTCAGAAGTTGTAGGAAACATTCTACTAAGAATTCCTCCAGAGGTATCTCTAGGATCTCCAGGAGTTCCAAGAATTCCGTAAAAAAATCTGCAGAGAACCCTCAGAAATTTGTTTAGGAATTTCTTCAAGAATTCCACCAGTATATTTGTCTGAAATTCCTGCTGAATTCCTCCAGAAATTTATCAAGCATTTTTTATGGAATTACTTTTAAAGGTTCTCCAATATCCCAACTCATATTTTTGGTATATAAAAGTTAAAACCGTTACTTGCAGCTACTTATTTTTAAGTGGGGAAGAATTTCATGATTTTTTAAGAAGGTATTTTAAAGAGTTTTATCTCAAGAATTTCCGATGAAAAATAAATAAAAAAACATAAAAAAAGTAAAAAATAAAAATAACGAAAAGAAAAAAAAAGCATCTCTGCAGGATTTTCAAAGAAACTTTGGGAACCTTAAAAAGAATATCTAAAAAAAATCCATGGAGGAAGTTTCAAATAGATCTCATGCTGAAAATATTGAAGAAATCCCCCGAAGAAATTATAATGAAGTCTATAGAGATATTTTTGAATGAAATCCTTAAAGAATTTTAGAACGAATGCAATCAGGAATTTATGAAAGAGGTCCTGAAGAAATTTCTGAGAAAATCTCCAATATAATCCCTGTGAAAAGCACAGGATATGCTCCTGAATTCCTGGAGGAATATCTTCCTGGAAACTTCTGAAAACCTTTGGTGGAGTTCCTAGAAAAGTTTATTAATGAATTGTGCGCCAATTTCCCGGACAAATCCTCTTTTAAAACTTTTGAGAGATTTTCCGAAAGTATTTCTGGAGCAAACTGTGGACTTATTTCAGAAGGAATTTCTTTATGAATACCTAGGGACACGCCTAAATAAGCATCCATATCAATGAGCTCTTGAAAATAAAACTCTTGAGATATTTTTGAATGAATTGTTGCATAATTTTCCTAAATTATATTGTAGAATATATTCCTTAAAGAATCCGTGGAGAAATTTCTGAAATAAATTCTGACGGAATATCTGTATGAACTCTGGGCTATCTGAATAAATCCCAAAAGAGATTCCTGAACCCATTCATGCGAAAATTTTTAGTAGAATTGTTAAAGCAATTCTTTGACAGAGCCCTTGTGGGCTTTAAAGGAAGATTTTCGGCAGAAACCACTAATAATAATTTATAAAAGATTCTTCGAAAGAATTTCTGAAGAAATCCCTGAAAAAAATCTAAAAGATTTTCTAAACGAATTCCTAGAAGAATTTCTAACGGAGTTTCAGAAGGAACCAATGAAAATCTACCTAAAATAATCCTTGAAGAAATGATTGAGGAAGCTCTATGGAAAAATTTCTGAAGGAAGGCCTGGAACAATTTCTTAAAGAATCCCTGGAAGAATTTGTAAAGGAACTGCTTTACCAAAGCTTGGAAAATTTAAGTACGAATTTCTGGAGTAAATTCTGAAGGTATCTATAATGGAACAATTTTTGAAGGAATCCATAGATAATTTTTCAAAACAAACCTTGCATTTCTGATGGAATCCAGAAGGAATTTTTTTAAAGAATCCCAGGAAGAATTTCTGGAGGAATTATGATTTTTTGATTTTCTGGAGAAATTACTAACAGCATTTCTGAAGGAATCCGTAGGACGATTTCTATAAGAATCTGTGGAGTAATTTCTGGGGAAACCCATGGAAGCTTTTCTACAGATATTATTGGAGAAATTACTAGAGAACCCCGTGGAGAAAATTTTGAAGAAACTTGTAGAGAAATTCATGAAGTTCCCGGAGATGTGCTAAAAGAAATTTCAAAAGGATTCTGCGGAAGACTTCCTTATGGAGGAGTTTCTAAAGGAATCCATGGAGCAACTTTGGAAGAAATTAATTTCTGGGGTAATCTATTAAAAAACTTTGGAGAAAAATCTAAAAGAAGGGATCAATTTTCTGAAGTCCCTCTTTCCTTGGAAGAATTCCTCAAGGATTTCTCAGTTTTTGAAGAAATCTCTCAAAGAATTTTTTAGAATCTGATTTAATGTAAGAAATTAAAGAAAATCCTTGTGAAAATATTCGAATAAATTATTGTTTGCCAGAGCTTATAGAGGAATTTCTGAGAGAATTTGTGGGAAAATCATGAATGAATTATTTTTCGAAGGATTGCCAAGGCGAATGCCTGAAAGAATACTGAATCTTTATTTTTTTTTATTCGAAGAGATTTCTGAAGGAATCCCTCGAAGACAATACTAGAGCTTTTAAATTACTAAACACCTCAATCAATTATATGAACGTGTCTCAGATGGTACGCTTCTCTTCAGTGGAATTTATTTAATTGGAATGCATAAGTTACCGGAGACGATAGAATTTCAAACGGATATCACATCTTCGCGCAATCCGTAAGATAGCTTCCGAACGTTTCAAGAAATTATCGAACGACTGCCAAACGCAAGCAATTTAACCCATGAAAAATGATACCGACACGTTCCCATACACCGACAAATCGTAAGCCAATTTTCCAGCTCGCTTGATATCAAAGCTAATAAGCTTTCGCCTCTCAACTCGGGTCAACCTCGTCGTTGTCGCGTTGCCCCTTTCTTGGAAGTCTTTGTGTTGCTTCATTCTAATATCCTGTGACTGAAAAGCAATACCCGGCCGAGACGCACTCGAGTTCGCTTTTGGGAAAATCTACGACTTCACGATCAGCTAATTTAATCTGAAAAAGTTCATCGCCGTTGGTTGCCGGAAAATCTTCTTCAGGCCCATAAAAGTTAGGAAGAAAATCACTAAAAACCACGGACAGGATTAAAAAGAAGCTCACTGCGCTTCTTGGTATTTCGTAGTGCTTAAGCTGAGAAGCAATGAATAATAGAAATTAAAAGGATCCAACCCTCGCCTTACACTTGGGTCGTCACACCCAAATCGTTCGGATTAGATAACAGTCGTTCGGGAGAAAATAGAAGGGAGCAGCTGAAAAAAAAAATCACCCCGAACAAATATTCCCACACTTACCTCGATATCATGAAATAGCTCCCGCCCGCAGGTACCACCCCGTTCGTGGCAATCGCAGACATCGAAATGGCAGTTAACATAGTCTGGATTCGTCGTCGTCGTCGTCCGTCCCGGATTTGCGTGGGTTGGTGATTTTTAGGATTGAGATTTGTGGTCGATGGTGATGGCGAGAGAGAGACGGGGAAAAGTGAAAAAATAGAGAGCAAAAAGCACCATTAGTAAAATCAGTTCACGACTTTATCGTGGGAGCAGTTTTTCTTTGGCGGGTGGTGATGTTAGATGGAAATGAAACTACTTCTGAACTAACTACTGAGGCGAATGAATGGCTGTAATGCGGGAACGTGGTATGTATGGTTATGACAGGGTGGATGGGTCGCGTAGGGTTTAAATTTATTTGATATTATTTTATGTGTGAATGATGTTGTAATTCCTACCATATCTGTAATATCTATAAATAACTGTAAAAAACGTATGGCAAGTAGGGACATTAGGTAATGTTTTATTATATAAATTTTAAAAACATTTGAGGAAGTTCAAGAATATTCAAGAAAATCGTGCAAAGGTTGATGATCGCGATGAACTTATTGATTGAAATGGCTGATGAACTTTCCAAAAAATAACAAAAACTTCAAACACACCTTGATAAACTAGAATATTCTAAGAGAAGTCAGCTAGCTTAAAGGTGGCGAAATATGGAATGAATATTTAAAACATACAGTTGACTTTCTTCAGATGCTGAAACCTACGCTACCAACGAACCATCGAAGTTTCCCGGTTGTCTTGTATTCAGAAGTATTGACTTTTAGAAGCCTGTATCCAAAATAATTTGCGCACACAAATACGTCAGACGCTGTCCATAAACTACGTAGGTTCAATTTTGGCAATCTCAGACCACCCCCTCCCCCCTCGTAGACTTTGTATGGACCGTAGACTTTGGCGAGACACCGCCCGTCCCCCCCTCAAAGTCTACGTAGTTTACACAGATAGAATTAATGAAGTTTACACGTCATGTAAACTTCATTTTAATCATGTAAACTTTTCAGTTATGATGGTTTACATGATACATCATGTAAATTTATGTTATATGTCATGTAAAAACTCTGAGTCATGCTGAATTGCATGACATATAATGGAAGTTTACATGATTTTTCGTGAGATTTACATGATATGTCATGTAAACTTCTGTGAAATCTCACGCTCCAATCATGTGCATTATAAGCCACAGAAATTTACACTATCTTTTCTATCTGTATATGGACAGGCCCTCAGTAACTTTGCAATGCAAGTTCGGCCTGCAAATATCTCAATATATTTTTACTTCACTGGAAAGTTTCATAAAAATCGGTGCAGTACTTTTCCAGGACTGAAACAGTAGAACAACCATTGCGTTCTATGTCGTAATCAGTGAATCAAAATTCACCAATCGCGCAACAATAACGACCAAGTCGCAACCTGAATTTGTTGCGACATTCTTGCCAATGCGACATACGTTTGTCCCAACTTGAACAGAATAGGACAAAGATCGTGCACCACAGGTTTAGAGATTTTTAAGCCTTGCATTGTGATTTTCGAGCGGTAACTTCGAGTCGGTAAACACCGCAACGCTGCTGAAGATGTATCATCAAAAAGTTTTGATTATGGGTTAGTAATACTTGATTATTCACGAGTTGAAAAGTACGCAACAAATTCTGCTTCTGTTTTGTCTGCAACAAAAAAAATTGAGATCATGTCATTATCTGTTACCAGTTGGGATAAAGAGTAATCGCCGCGTCTTCTTTGTTGCTTGTTTTGTGCCTCTTTTGCCACTGATCGTAACGTGAATCATTATATGTACTTCTGTTGAACTTGAACTTAAAAATAAATATCGTATGTTAGGTCAAATTTTACCCAAGATTGGACCACTGTTGTATCCACAACGGATAACTGTTGTGTCCATGGTGGGTTTAGTTGTCAACATAAAAAAGATCAATGATAGATTTATGTCGGTTTATACGTCATCGATGACGTACACAGCTTTAAAACTATTGAGACTTTGCAACACTGCTTTTATGGGTATTCCAAGAGGTTTTAGGTGTATTTCAAATAGATTACAGGGTTTTCAAACACGTTTTATTGAGTTTATGGAGGTTTCAAGGGCGTTTGTTTCAAGTCATTTCACGGTCGTTTCAGGAGTTTAGGAGTATTCCATAGGATTTACGGGGATTTAAAGAGTGTAGTATAAAACCCCTTGAGAACCTCTGAAACACTGCTGAGACCTCCAGGTTCCTCCCTAAAACATCCTGAGACCACCTAGAATGCCTCCGAGACTCCCTGAACCGCCATTGAGACTCCAAAGAACTCTCTGGGACCCCTTAAACACCCCGAAATCCCCGGGATCCCATGAAAAGCTTCTGAGACCCCCTGAAGCGCCCCTGAGGTCCTATGGTACCTTCTAAGCCTCCATATACGTCCCTGAGACCCTCTGAAACGCCCCTCAGACCCCCAGGAATCCAATGAAAAGTGTCTGAGACCCCCTGAAGCCCCTGACACCTCCTGAGATCCCATGGTACCTCCTGAGCCTCCATAAACGTCCCTGAGACGCTCTGCAATCCATCTAAAACTCATTGGGACCACCTGAGACTCTTTGAAATACTCTCTACTTTGGGACCCCTAAAACCCCTAGTCTCATGGGGAATCCCCAAAGGAACTCGTGGGTAAATTTCCGAAGGAATTCATGGAGAAATGATCAAAAATCTTCTGTAAGAATTCATAAGGATTTCTGGAAGAATTCCTGAAGGAATTACTAGAGAAATTCCTGAAGAAAATTTTAGAAGAATTCACGAAGGAACTCCCGGAGGAACTCCAGTATAAATGCCCAATGGAACTTTTGGAAGAACTCCTACAGCTGGAACTTCTTCTGATAGGCTCTTGGCCGCAGTTGCTGAATCGTTCGATATGTGCCGCCTTTTCCTACACAATTTGGTGACCGGCTATGGCAATTTTCAACGGTGCGCTGATTCGCTTCAAATTCACCAAGTAATGTATAAAACTGGATTCCCGGCGGCGTCTGAACTCGGACAGCAGGTTCCTCACTGCTGTCATTTTCTGGTGTTGCTGCTTCAAAGTCGAATCATTCCGAACGACGATCTAGCGTAGTTAAATTGTTTTTTTTTTTTGCTACAGATGTTTACTTCTCCAGCGGTAATCAGGTAAATGGAAATTCTTAAATGTTAATCAACAACATGCTTCGCTTTTTCGCCATGGAAATCTTCCCATACCTCCCCATCCAACTTCGAACTCCAGATAACTAAGAGGTGGCCCAAGTTCTTGTACATTATCTTATCATAGATATCTAATTAACATTTCCTCCCCATCCCGCTGATCGTAAGGACCTGGCCAGGTATCAACCAAAGAGATCGTTCAATGAAAGGTTTGTCAACTCCCAGGCAACTTTTCTGACGCATTTAACGTATCTATTGACAGCCATTCCAGGATGTGTACTTTTGGAAGAATTCCCGAAGGAACTCAATGTAGGAACAGCCAATGGAACTCCTGGAGGAATTTCTGCAGGAACTTTTGGAGAGACTTCTAAAGGAACTCCTGGAGGAATTTTCGAAGAAATTCCAGGAGGGATTCCGAAAAAAACTGTTGAAAGGCCCCCTGGAACCTCTCTGAGACCCCTGAAACGCCCCTAGGTCCCCATGGCTCCATTGGAGAACCTTTTAAACGCCCCTGAGATCTCCCGGTACCCTAAAAAATGCCCATGGGACCCCTTGAAACGCCCTTGAGATCTCTTGGTACTTCCTGAAAGCCTCTAAGACCTCTGAAACTTTCTTGGAATCCCCGATCCCTTGAAGCGCCCCTGAGGCCCTCTGGAATCCCCCTTAGACCCCTTGAAACGTCCTTAAGGCCTCTTGAAGCACCTCTGAGAACCCTTGGAGCCCTCTGGAAATCTCTAAACCCACTGAGGCAGTTATGAGAAAACGCCTTTATAACCTTTTTGTATCCCCTGAAACGGCCCTGCTACATTCCTTTGCTCTCCCATATAACGCCCCTGGCCTCTGTTGCCGTAGTTACCGTTATTTTTACATTTTGGAACGCACTGTATTGGTTCTAGTTAGCGCTCCCTCTTATAGAGGTTTTGGTGTATTAAGCTACGTTTGAAGCTCAAGCTCATTTCACATTAGGGTCCTAATTGTTACATAGGAAATTTTAATCCATTATTGTGGTTTTGATTATTCTTCAACATTTGAGTAATTTTCACCATTTAAAGTGAATTTTACAATCAGATTTGCATGTGAAACAATAAAAAGGGGTTTTGATAACACTAGTTTACAGCATTTTTGAACTCGGTAAGCTGATGATCATTTTTGGTTAAGAATCATGCCCAAGTCGGGGCCCGTGGCGTAGTTGGTCACACGTTCGCTTCATATGCGGATGGTCATGGGTTTGATTCCCAGCCCCGGCACTTGCAATTTTTCGTCAGTTGCTCTTCACCGAGAGTGGCTGACACTGACCCTCTTCTGAGCCCCATGGCTCAAACGGACCCGGATACCTGGACATCGGCGAACTGCTACTCATAATGGACCCCCCAATCGGACTGGAAAGCAACAACGGCCGCCTATCATCCTTGTGCTCATCATTCTACCATGTAGAGTAGAGAAGTGAAAGCAGCAGAAAGGCAACCAGTTCGATGAAGTATAATAGAATAATCTAGGCTCTGTACAATACTGTAGGTACAGCTGTCATTTGAAATCGCTCACGTAGTGCCCTAGTGGACAATAGAGCTGTAAATTAGGTTAAGTGATTAAGAATAAAAAAGAATCATGCCCAGTGGCGTAGCTAGGAATTTGGAGGCCCGGTGCGGAAGCAAATTGGTAGGCCCCCATGAAAATTACATAATATGTACATATTTTACAATGATAAATCTATACATTTAACTGTCGAATGATCGCACTGTTGTATTTTGTATAAAACGTTGAAAATCTCGCTTTTTGTACTCAGCATTATAGTGATGCTGGCAGTGGTGGCCAACAGAAAGTTAAACATTATTTTCTGTAATCCTTTATGATTTTTTTCGAGAGCGCGAGATTTTTTATAAGAATTAGGGTATCGGGATGCTTCGTTGGCATAGTCCCCTCGTTTGGCCTATCTCAACGAAAACTAAAAACTCAAACAAACACGCATAACTGGATATCGGAAAAGCTATGCGCCAAACAACTGTAACATTTCGTTTCCATTTTAGCACTTTGGTGCATTAAAATTGAATAAAAATGTCACTTTGTTTAGCATTTGTAGATGCCATGATTCTTCGGCTTAGTGGGTAGTCTATACACATGATTATAAATGGCATGATTCTGGAACATTTCGAATTAACTTTTCAATAACTGAACATTTGATGCGATGGTCAAAGACGCTATTTTGAACTTGTATATTTGTTTCCAATGAATAATAACTATTTTACAAATTTAATGTGGGCCGAATATTGAGGATAGTTTTTTCACTATGTACCCAAATCTTGGCCCATCAGTTGAGTGACGTTAACAACACCGAAAAAGTGACGTCAACAACATTGCTTCCATAAGAACCATAAAGAACGAACAGGAAGAAAGATTTTTTGTGCGGTGACTGTAAATATATAACACAAATATAGGGTTGCGTTGTTTTCGTTACTGAATAAAGAAAGAAGTTTAGTTTAAGTGATTTATTTATACTTTTTTGAGAATTTGTCTCCGAAAATGTAATTTAAAAGTAAGATTGGTGAACAAACAGAGACAATACTTCAACAGAAATATTGAAAAAAATGAGATAAAAAGTGGTTCTAGTGCATGGAAAGCAATAGGCCAACGTTGTATCCACTAATAGGCCAATTTTTGTACCATAGACCAACGTTGCATACCATCGCATCGAATCTTTTCAACTTAATTAAGTAAATTCTTGAATATTTATGTTAGTTTACTACCAACTGGTGACGCATACAGTGCCTAAAGTGTGTAATAGCGTCAACATATTATTTCTAGTGCTTTCAATTCCTGAGTTATGGTCAAAATTGTCAAGGCGGCTTGCAAATTAGGCCAAGGAATGGTACATATACCCTATGCCGAAAATGTTTTTAGCAATTTATTTAGGAACTGCCAGTGAAGAAAATTGTCAGACAAAAGAGGCACAAAACAAGCAACAAAGAAGGTGCGACGATTACTCTTTATCCCTACTGGTAACAGATAATGACATGATCTCGAATTTTTTTGTTGCAGACAAAACGGAAGCTGAATTTGTTGCGTACTTTTCTACTCGTGAATAATCAATTATTGCTAAACCAAAGTCGAAACTGTTTGATGATAGAGCTTCACCAGAGTTGCAGTGTTTACCGACTCGAAGTTACCGTTCGAAAATCGCAATGCAAGGCTTAAAAATCTCTAAACTCGTGGTGTACGATGTTAATCCCATTATTTTCAAGTTGGGACAAACTTATGTCGCATGGGTTTGTTTGTCGCAACAAATACAGGTTGCGACACTGTCATTATTGTTGCGCGATGGTTGAATTTTGATTCACTGGGAACTGCACAAAATAATCCTTTATGAACCATTTCAAAGATTGCTTCACTTTTTTCTTTAAGAAATCCTTCTTGAAGAATAATTTGTCTTCAAGAATCTTTTAAGTTCTAAATGATACGTTGTCATTCAGTATTCCTCCAAAAGCACTCCTTCAGGAATGTTTTCAAAAGTACTACAGAGTAATTCAAAAGATTCTTGCAAAGGCTCCATCGAGTATTTCTCGAAATATTAGTTCAGGAATCTATCAATCATATCTTTGAGAATTCATCTAGAAAATCATCTTAAGAATTCTTGAACAATTCCAGGAAAAAAATACTACAAAAAAATCACCAATGATCCATTCAGAACCAGTTATTCTTCCAAGAAATTACATCGGGATTCCATCAGAGGAAGAGAAGCCCAAGTTCTCCATAGATTCTACAAGTATTTCTCAATTATTCCCTCAAATAACTCTTCCAGATATTTCTCCAATAACTAAACATGGAATTTCCTCAAGCATTTATAACTTATCTTGGCGTCCTTTTTAAGATTTTATCAGAAATATTTAATAGGATTACTTCAGAAATTCCACCAAGGATTCCCTCAAAAGTTAATGCAAAACTTTTTCGAAAAAAAAAATCTGCAAGGATTCTTCAAGAAGTTTGTCTAAAAGTTTACTAAGAGATTCATTCTATAATCCCTGCAAGACATTTCCAAAGAATCAATTCGATTATAATTAAACAAAACCAGAAGAAATACAGAAGAAATTAAATAAATTAAATTTAATTAATTAAATTAAACTTTTAGATGGACTTCTGTAGGAATTCTCTCGAAAAATCCTTCTGGACTTCCTCTAACGAATTTTTCAATATCCATTAACTCTAGGAGTTTTCTCAAGAGCTCCTTCAGGAATTTTTGCTAGTATTCCTCTGGGCACTTTAAAAAAAATTCTATTCCAATTTTTGATAAGACTCCTTCAAAATTCTTTCAAGAAAGCTTTTGAAAAATCAATCAAAAAGTTTCCATCAAGCCTCCCAGTTAAGTATTTCTCCAGAAATTATGATTGATTCCACCAGAGTTAACGTTATTTTTTATATAATCCATGCTCACTTCTAACAAATATGCAAAAATAAGAAACATAACAAAAAGTGATTCATTCCCGTTTTAAAAGGGATAAAAATGGGAGTTTTAAAAGGGAGAAAACAAATAACTTCTCCAGAAGTTTCTCCGCGGATTCATCCTATGACTATTTTGCCACTTTCTACAGGAATTCTTTAAGAATGCCTTGAAGCGACCTTTGAGTGATAAATGCAAGGCTAGGATTTCATAGAGGATAATCATCGGGAATTTTCCAGAAATCGCTTCTAGAATTTATACGGGTATTTTTCCAAGGATTTCTTAAATAATTCTTCAAAAAAATCTTTTGGAAATTATCACAAGATTATTTCAGAACTTCTTCAAGGATCTTGTTAGAAACTCCTGCGAAGATTTCATCATTCGGATAAAGCATTCCTTGCTTAATTTATTTAATAACTTCTCCAAAACTTAGTTTTGGGATTTTTTCAGGAATCGATTTAGGAACTCTTCTAAGGTTATTCAAAATTCTAAAGGAATTCCTTCAAAGAAGCCTTTAGAAATTGCTCCCAAACTTTACAGGAATTTTTGCAGAGATTTCTTTAGTAGTTTATCCAATAAATTCTCTTGCGATTTCTCCGAAGATTCGTTCAGATTTATTCGAGTATTCTATTAGAATTTCTGCAATTGATTTTATTCATTCATTCTTATACTAATTTTCCCAGGTATTTTACAAATAATTTTGTACAAGAAATTTTTTGGGATCCTTTCATGCAAAGATTTCTTCGTGTATTTATTTAATTACTCCTGCAAGACTTTTCCGGAGATTCTTCCACAAATTCCTCCAAAACATTCTATAGAAATTCCTCCGGAGGATACATTGAGTGCTTTGCTAGATTTTTTTTAGAAATTCGTCTAATAAACCTATTTAAGGATTCACGAATTCCTCCAATGAATACCTTAGAAACTCGAATTATAAAATATAAGAAAGCTTTAAATTCTCACAGAAGTTCTCCAAGAAATTCTATTGGAATTTCTTCAAATATTTTTAGGAAATTGTTTGTGATCTCTTCTGGTAATAATCTTAATTATTTGGAAATTTTTTAGGTAATTCTCTTGAGATTTTTCTCGGTCGTTTCGTTGTAAAATCTTGGATTTTTTTTTAAATTAACAAAAATGTATATCATAGAGCTACAAAGTAATAACAGACGCTATTCCATAAAGAGTTATCAGAAGAAATTTACAGAGGAATGACCAAACGAATTTTCTAAGCAATTACCGAAGAAGCTTAAATTTACAAACGAATTGACTAATTAATTTTCAAAGTATGTGTCAAATGAATTTCAACACTGAACTATTGGAAGAATTACAAAAGTAATTTCATTCTTAATCACTTAACCTAATATACAGCTCTATTCTCCACTGGGGCACTACGTGAGCAATTTCAATTGACAGCTGCACTTACATTTTGTACAGCGCTTACATTCTATTCTATTTTATCGAACTGGTTGCCTTTCTGCTGCTTTCACATTTTCTACTTTATACCTAGTAGAATGATGAGCACAAGGATGATGATGGATGGCCGTTGTTCCTTTCCAGTCCGATTGGGGGTCCATTATGAGTAGCAGTTCGCCGATGTACATGTATCCGGGTTCGTTTGAGCCATGGGGCTCAGAAGAGGGTCAGTGTCAGTTGCTCTCGGGGGAAAAGCAACTGACGAAAAATTGCAAGTGCCGGGGCTGGGAATCAAACCCATGACCATCCGCATATGAAGCGAACGTGTGACCAACTACGCCACGGGCCCCGGCTACAAAAGTAATTGTCAGGTATATTTTCAAAGGGACTGCTGATGAAACTTTCAAAAAAAATTGCTGAAATCCCGCTATAAATGTCCAAAGAATTTGCCCAAAGAAATTCAAAAAGTGATGTTAAAGATATTTTCAAAAAAAACTTACTTCATTCAACTTCGAATATTATTACTGAGAAATTTCTAAAAGAGTTATCGCACCAGATTTCAAAGGAAGTGCCAAAATAGTATTCAAAAACATTTGCTAAAAAAACCTTAAGAATAATTTTATAGGAATTTTCGTATCAAATCCAATCGAAGCATTTCCCAAGAATTTGCCGAAAAAACTCCACCAAAAGTTTTTTTGAAAATTTTTATCAGGTAACTCACAGAAAACTCGCCGAATGAATCGATTCCCGTAGGGGTTGGCATAGAAGTTTTCAGAAAAGTGTTGAAGTTATTCCCAAAGTAATTACCAGAGGTTCTCCCAAACGAATTGTCAAAAAAAAAAAATCAGTGAAAAATTGCAGACAGCATTCCAATGAAATTTCCGTAGAAATTAAAATCTGAAGAAGTTCATAGAAATAAAAATCTAAAGCCATTTTTGTAGCATTGCCCAGAATTAGTTGAAGAAGTTTCCAAAGGAATTGTCTTATACACTGTGTCCAATAAGTTCTCATACAAAATACAAACTTAGAAAAAATCATTTTATTTCACATATGTGATTCATATTTTCAAAGTGAATACATGTATTGAAAGGCCACATAATATTGATTAAATAAAGTATACGGTGTAGAATAACTTTATTTTATATTTGTTTTTATAAGCCTAGCAGAATACTTCCGTTTTCTGAAATCCGTTTTCTCCAGCACGCATGAGAAATGTTCGAAAAGCTTTCCATTCTACGGTAGCGAAATAGAGTCCATAAGGATAAATTTTGAGTGTGTATCTCAAGTTATGTACCAAATGGATATAGGGTAAGAAATCAAACTTTGAACTAGTTAAATTGTAATCTTAATTTGAACCATTTCGAAATTCATTAAAACGACGTACTTTTTAGGCAAATATTGTCCCGAAAAAGATGTTAAACAGCTTTTCGTAATATAACCTGATAACATGGACTTTAAAAGCATTGAAAAAAGCGTTTTTGTAATGGAAAACGGGCAATTGAAAAATCACTATGATTTCACTCATTTCCCCCCAGAGAAAGCACATTTTCGGTGCACTCGTACAGCTCATGCATTGTATTACACGCAATATGTGAACACGTGAAATGAAAGCTCATTTATCGTAGGATCGACCAACCGAATAATATTTCGCATTATTTGTCATAAAATTATCAAATTTAAGTAATTCTTACTTGGACAATGTTATCTTAAGTTGAACCATTCGTAATCTAAATTTGAACTAGTAAACGGGGGCTAGCTTCCAGTGTTGGCCAGCAGACTGCGCTAGTGGTTGTTTTGTTTACTCTCGGGGGATGAAAAAATCCAAATTTAGTTTCCAAGTTCCTGAAGAGTTTAGAACATTCTTAGTTGAAATTCCACTGCCTAATGAAAAATAGTTAAGGGAATGAGCAGATCCATGTGTTTTTCTATTGTTCAGCACGAAATTGGCTGTTGTGGGAGATGCTCGAGCTGCTGCCGCCAGTAGTTCAAATTAAGATTAAAATTGGTTCAAATTATGATTACGATGGTTCAAATTAAGATTAAAATCATTGTTGACGAATAATCGAATTTTTCAATGAAATTCGGTGCAAATACAAACTTTTTACCACTAAACAGAAAGCTTATACCCGTGGCTTTCATGTACATAAGATTTTGCCATAGTAAATTATTTCCATGTGAGAGAAAAAATCACTCAAAATTTGCGCTACTTCGGAAAGCCACAATTTGGTTCAACTTTTGATTACCTACCCTACTAAGGCTTAAACAATACAAATTTTAGTGATGATATGGTGAGAAATTGGCAAGTAAGCTCAACTTGGGCTGATTTTCATGAAAATAACCGCTATATCAAAGATAAACATCATTAAACCTAAATTTTGGACACAATTTACCACAATAGGAATACAAGCATGTTTTAAAGTGAGAATGATGTGAATCAACCAGATAATATGCACTCATTCTTCGTTAACACAACAAATCTCATTAAAACAGGTAAATGGACTTTTTTGTTTAATTTACGTTTTATTTTGTACAAAGTAAAACGGCTTCGTACTTTACCAACAAAGGATCTCATATTTTTTTCTCCCCTGGCCATAGTTGCTACTAGCAGTGGGAAGGACAGGAACCTATTTTGTTTCAACTTAAAATCATTACGCGTTACAATTACTAATTACTAATTACAGATGTGGAATGAATTGAATTTGATTTTGTATGAGAACTTATTGGACACGGTGTAATTAATCAGAAGTATAGCCAACGGAAATTTTCGGAGCAATTACAGAATGAATTTCCAAATTAATGTGCAAAGATATTCCTTAACGAATTTGTACACGGGTTTCCGAATTAACTACTGGAAAAGATAAAAAAAAAACCGAAGAAATACTTCAGAAATTTTAATAATTAATGTAAAAATTCACACAGAAATTCCTACAAGAAATTCTACTGGAATTCGTCAATAAATACCTTTAGGAATTCTTCTTAGGATTTCATAAAAAAAAATCTATTGATACCTTCAATGGTTTCTTTAGCGATAACACCAGTTTCGTCTGGATTTCCTTCACGAAACTTCTAAGAAATGTTTCAAACGATTTCATCAAGCATATTTTTCCAAGTGCGGAACTCCAAGAACACTTTCTGAGATGTCTTTTACGATTCATCTGGGAAATACTTCAGGGACTTCTTTACAAATTCCTTCAAGACTTCCTTCGAAAGTTGCTACACTGATTCCTTAGGAAACTTCGCCTTCATTTCTGAAGAAATTTCTTCAGTATTATGTAGTCCCAAGAATGCCCGTCTAGCTGCCGGCTTAGAATAGCACTACGGACCACCTGTTCCGGGGGTTAAAGTCCACCAAACAGGCAACCCCAATCCAAGGTGTCAGGCGACCCGTGCTGAGGGGTGAATGGTTGAGAGGGTTTAAAATATGCTCAATCTACGGAGCCCGTAGCGTGGGTAGATCGCCTTTTTGGGTTGCGTTGCGGTGAAAGATCTACCAAACCGAAATCTAGTGTCGTCCTATTTTTGGAATATGTGTTCTGGTAATTAAAGGCATTATAGTATTTTTTGCAACTTCTCATCGTAATAGGCCATTTTACCTCACGCAAATCTGACAGGAAAAGGCCTACTTTCCCACACCAAATTAACAGTGCTGTAATGGTTCATTACAGCACTGATTTGCGTTGCGTAATGAACCATTACAGCACTGTTTTCAGTTTTGATCAACATTATTGATGTTTTCTGGACACAGGTTTGAAAAATTGTGACAATTGTACTGTATAACCTGCTATGATCAGATGTCCTTAAGCATGGCTATGAACATCAGTGTGCAGTCTGATGAAACAGTTTTGTTAAAAACTATCCTCAAGTGGTAATTTATGAAGCTGCAAAAAACGTTGTACGCAACTCGGTGCAGAACTCGATTTTTACAGCACTCGTCGTAATTATCCAACTCGGCAAGCCTCGTTGGATAAATGTACGACTCGTGCTGTAAAAATCTTCATTCTGCACCTTGTTGCGTAAACTACTATAGTCCTTGCTACTGGTGTTGTGATGACTTCCAGTCTTTGAATAAATCTAAGTTTACCAACTTTACTTTGCATATAGTTAAAAACCTCACCATCTGAGGCTAAACTCAATGCAAAGGAAATCAAATTGGGTTAGGGATCCATGTATGTACTAACTCTTCGAAGACTGGAAAGTGCTAGTACGCAAGGAACATACTAGAATCCTTATTACTGAACACATGTTCCATTATTGTAAGGGTATTGCTGCTAATGTTAAAACCCGGCTCTTTTTACTGGGGAGAATTTAGCGGTAAACAAGGGTGATACTAGGTTTCCGATGCATGGCCAATTATCAGTGCTCTTGTTTCGTTTTCCATAAGAAAGAAATTTCTAAGAAAGCAAAACAAAAACTGTATCAACATCGATACTTTATTGCCCTTCAATGGCAATTGAGTAATGCGACATGCACTACACTAAGGATACGGGTAATGTCACAATAGATCTAAAAAACTGGTCGCAGTGACAGACCCGAACAGGAAAAAAAATCCCAAGAACTTCATAAAGAGATTCTTAAAAATTTCCACAAACGATTCCTTTGGAGCTACCCCACATGTTTCTTCAGCATTTTATTTTACGGAGGAATACTTTATGAATTCCCTCAAATTTTTTTAGAAACTTCTTCAAGGGTTCTTTTTGCACTGCCTCATACGATTTTTCTTGAAGTCCTTTCAAGGCTTTCTTAAGAATTTGTTCAAGCCTTTCTTTAGTTATATCTGCAGGGATTTCCTCAGAAATTCCTCTAAAGAATGCTGTAGGAAATCGTCCAATGATTCCTTAGGCAATGTTTTCAAGTCCTCTTTCACAATTCGTTCAAGAATCTTTAAAGATATTTAATCTTTTTCTCCTATGATTTTTTCAAGTTACGTATAAAGATTCGTTCATGGATTTCTCAAAGTTTTCTTTGGGATAACCCTACAAGGATGAACACATTCATTCCCAATGAATTACTGCACAAATTTTCTCAGGAGGTCTTACAGAAATTCACCCAAGGCCTCTTGCAGAAATTCCTCCAAGGAAATATATAGGAATTCTTTTGATGATTTTTTTTTATTTGCACCAAAAAATTTGGAATTCTTTGGAATTTCCGTCATTGATATCTTTGAGAAATTATCAAGGCATTTCATGATTAGTTCTTTCAAAAATCCCTTTGCTTAAAAAAATTCTTCAGAAATCCTTTAATAGTACTGTAGTAATCCTTCAAGAATATTATCGAATATACCTCCCAAATCAACCCAATGATTCTTTCCTAACACACATTAGAATAATTAATCTAGGCAAATCTTCAAGGGTTCCTTTAGAAATTTCTACAAAAATTCCTACAGATATTTCTACAAGAATTCCTTCGGGAATTTATTCAAATTTCCTATAGAAAATATCCCAAGGATCCATTCGGGTATGACTCCAAGCATGATCTCAAAAAATTATCAAAGATATTGTCCATGAGGAACTCCTGCAAGATTCCTGCTTGAAGAAATCTCTAACATCATTCTTGGAGAAATTCCGTCAGGTCCGTCAGAAGGATTTCTTGAAGAGCTTCATGACATAGTGCTTGAATGACTTTATGAACGATTCCGAAGAGGTATTTTAGAACGACTGCTTGAAGAAATTCCTACAAAAAAATCTCAAAGGAATTCTTGTAGGATTTCTTGATAATTTTTCGAAGAAATTCCTTAAGAAATGTTAGGAGGAGTTCCTGAAGGAATCATTGTAAGTATTCGTAAACCAATGCCTAGAAAAATCTCTAAAGAAATTCCTGAAAAAAGTTCTGAAGCAAATCATAGAGGAATTTTGTAGAAGTCTTTGAAGTAACTGCTAGACAAATCGAAAAAGATATTCTTGCCCGAAGGAATTCCCGCAGAAATCCTTTGAGGACGTGACATGTGTTCAGTTCTTAATTTTGATAAATAGGGCCCCTGAATTTCAGCTGCTAGCGTAAGCTTAATAAACAGCTATGTTTGGCTTTGTTGTTAGGATATCAGAGATGTTTTCATAATGCTCATGAATTTTACTTCCATATCGGTACTGGATATCGTAAATTCAATCTTGATTTACCACATTTTTTTCTTGTATTTTGGGGCTCCTGCAGGTGCAAAAAGTGGTCATCAAACTAATATAAACTAAACTAGCTATACTACATGAATATAGTGTGTACATTTATAATTGTTAATAATAGAACTTCAAAATAGCCATCTGTGTTCCCCATTCCATAAACTCATGATAACCACGAAGAGGCCCCTACATACCTATCAGCAGATCGGCAAGTATTGAACTTATACTTATAGGAATCTTTCGCTAATCGCAGAACTTTATTCAAACTGGGCCGCCAATATCATGGGGCCTCCAAATCAGGGAAATTTTATAACACTATACCTGCCCTGATTGGGAGGCCCCTTGAATTCGGGGGCCCGGTGCGAACCGCACCCTCCGCACCCCCCTTGCTACGCCACTGATCATGCCCTGAGTTCGAAAACGCGAAGGAAAAAAATTACAGTAGAGCGGAATTTTTTTCGACTTTTCATACAAGGTTGATGATTTGGAATCGATTTTTGTTCTATATTTAAGCAACGTCGCTCACTTCACACATCTCATTCTTCGTAATCAATGCTCCGATTGAGCTGATTTTTTTTACTGTAACTTGCCTACATATGATATGTTAAATAAACGTTGAGAAAGAATTTTTAGATTGTTTTTTTTCTTATTGAAAAAAAAAATACATTTCTTCATATATTTTTGGAAATTTGACTAAAATTTAAGAAGATCGTCCCTAAAACTCGTCAATATCTTGAATTCCATCAATCTGACGCAGAACCTGCATTCAGATGATCAAATGGTATTGTATTCAGCTTTTAATTTATGGAAAAAGATTTGAAATTGGTTGAACAAAACGCAAGATATTTGAATTTTAGTAAATTCCATATTTTTAAAAGTTGTAAAACTCGATATTGAGCTAAAACTCAAAAACTGCTCTACTTTAATTTTTTTTAAGCACGGTTTCGAAATCAGCACTAAATTGTGCTTCAAAAATTTTGGACGTTGTTCACGACTTCCATTTTATTTTGTAAACTAGTGTAATTAGAATATAAATTAAAAATGTTATTTTTTTTGCAAAAAAAAAATTGCAGGAATTCTTCCAGGAATTCTTGCACTAATTCTTCCAGGAATTCTTGCAGGAATTCTTCCAGGAATTCTTGCAGGAATTCTTGCAGGAATTCTTCCAGGAATTCTTCCAGGAATTCTTCCAGGAATTCTTCCAGGAATTCTTCCAGGAATTCTTCCAGGAATTCTTCCAGGAATTCTTCCAGGAATTCTTCCAGGAATTCTTCCAGGAATTCTTCCAGGAATTCTTCCAGGAATTCTTCCAGGAATTCTTCCAGGAATTCTTCCAGGAATTCTTCCAGGAATTCTTCCAGGAATTCTTCCAGGAATTCTTCCAGGAATTCTTCCAGGAATTCTTCCAGGAATTCTTCCAGGAATTCTTCCAGGAATTCTTCCAGGAATTCTTCCAGGAATTCTTCCAGGAATTCTTCCAGGAATTCTTCCAGGAATTCTTCCAGGAATTCTTCCAGGAATTCTTCCAGGAATTCTTCCAGGAATTCTTCCAGGAATTCTTCCAGGAATTCTTCCAGGAATTCTTCCAGGAATTCTTCCAGGAATTCTTCCAGGAATTCTTCCAGGAATTCTTCCAGGAATTCTTCCAGGAATTCTTCCAGGAATTCTTCCAGGAATTCTTCCAGGAATTCTTCCAGGAATTCTTCCAGGAATTCTTCCAGGAATTCTTCCAGGAACTCTTCCAGGAATTCTTCCAGGAATTCTTCCAGGAATTCTTCCAGGAATTCTTCCAGGAATTCTTCCAGGAATTCTTCCAGGAATTCTTCCAGGAATTCTTCCAGGAATTCTTCCTGGGATTCTTCCAGGAATTCTTCCTGGGATTCTTCCAGGAATTCTTCCAGGAATATCTTCCTGAAATTCTTCATGATGTTTTTCCAGGAATTATTCTAAGAATTTGGCCCTAAATTGTTATTGAAACTTTTCCAAAAAATGGTCTTGAGATTCTTCTAGACATTTTTCCAGGAATTGATTCTGAAATTCTTTATTAAACTCTTTTAGGTGTTATTATTAAATTTCTCTTAGAAATTCTTCATTAAATTCTTTCTGAAATTCTTCCAATAATTCTCCCTGGAACTATTCTTGTAGTTTTTTTTTTCTAAAAAACTTTCAGGAAGTTTATCTGGAAGAATTCTTGGAACTTCTCCTGGTATTCATCCAGGATTTTTTCCAGAAATTCTTTTTTGAATTCCACCAGGAATTCATCCAGGAATACATTCAGGATTTTCTCTTCCTGACAAGTATTTATGAAAAGTCCCCTTCTGACACACCAGTAATGCTATCTGAGAGAAATTGCCAAACTCCTTCGAGCAAAGTTCTTTTGTAGAATCTTTTTTCGACCGCAGATAAAAGCCGGCCAGTCAATGGTCGATGGTGGTCGACCGTCTCGTCGTGGACAAGGAAATGAATTATGTCACCCGAAATCTTCTCGAACCATGATGACGTGAAAGACGTTGGTGGTAACGACGAGGACGGCAACAAATAAATCAAATTCAAATAGAAAGGACCTTCACGCATTCGATGGCCATGGCCAGTATCCAAACTTCGACGGGTGGGGATTTGCTTCTGACAAGGATCGTTGCAGGGAAGAAGGGTCGAAGAAAATAGTCAGTTAGAATAGAAATGAAGAATGACATGCTCGCTCGGAATCGGAAATTGGGAATAAAAATCATTCATAGAGGCGCTTCTCCTTTTTTATTATTATTTGTCGTGTTGAGATGTGAGCTGTTATACAAAATGAAATGGGGGTATCTTTTGCCAGGGCATTCATTCTCATTTTCGAATAAAAGGGTTGGGCAACTCAATGATATGTGAAATTTATTGAAACTGAGGGAGTTTTAAGTATTTTGAACAGACGCGTACATATTTTGGATATTTACCGAAAAATCAAATGGTAGTGTCCACAGTCTATCATGAAAAATTATCTGTATTAACGAGATTTTCAGCCCTAGGCTAGTTCATCTCAGGACCCACGCTTTACTTCCCTTCCGAAAGATGAACTAAATATGACTTTGTCGGGAGTAGGATTCGATCCCAGGTCTCGGCGTGCTAGACCCGTGCTTCAACCATCACACCGGGTCCGTTCTTATTCTGTTTACTTTCAACATCGGTCATTTCTGAAAATTACACTCGGCACAGTGATTTCAGCTGTGTGAAAACTATATGAACATGAAGAGATATCTTTGCAAGGATAATTTTATGGTAAATTTCGTGGAAACATATGCTTTAATATTTTAAAAATTTTCGTCAACGAGTATTATCAATCCATAACGCTGATTAGTTATGAAAAAATAACGTCGTCGATAATTTCCCCTGCACTTCTCCTAGTTAGAATAAATAATAAAACTATTTTTTTCATGACATTTTCCATCTCTGTTCTTCGGTCTTCAGTAACAGCAATTTTCCGAAAAAGGCTGAAATAACGGAGTCCGAAGCATGCCGATTTGCCGATCTGTGATGTCTCATGTCCCATGGAAAATGATCAAATTGATTTGCTGTGTATAATATACATGTAATTCATCATCCTTCTACTCTTGAACTCATCAATTTCAGAAAATTTCATCTGTTTCGTAGCTCTTGATAGCAACAGTTTCTACTCTGAACAAAAGTTCATTATTAATTATCGCCTCGTTAAATATTACCACCACCAACAGTAGCAGTATTTTCTAAAAATGTTCTTCCACCCATTTCCCGATGCTCATACCTTGCCATCATCCTACATCTTTTGCGACCCAGACAAAGGGTAAGTACACCGAAACCAACCCGACAAGGAATGTTAATTAGATTTGATTGATATTACTCAATCACGAGCAGCAGCAGCAGCAAAAGCAGGGTGACAAAAGAACGCAATTAATTCGGTCCCTGATTCAGGTTCAACTCAACTAGACCAATGGCAATGGAACGATGCCAAAGCCAAACCAAAATCAATCTCGCGGGCCAGGTGCGCGCTTGTTTTTGGGATGAGACACCCAAATTCGTGATTCTAATTACGCGGATGCCATTCACCAAGGGGAACAACGGTAGCGGTGGTGGTGAGGATGATTGTTGATCGCTGATTAATCAGTGTCTCCTCCAGAAGATGTGTGTAGGTATGCATATTGCCACGTGTAGGAGCTCAGTACACAAGGCAAACGAAAATTTCACACAGATGGTTTCAAGCGAACGTATGACGGAATATGATTTCACATCAGTCAAACAATTCGTTGGCGCGCGTCTAGGCTAACATTTGCTCGAGCTTAGCTGTTAGCTCCGGAATAAGCGGAACACGGATCTTCCATGAATGTGCCACCACCACCAGCGAAGTGAAAGTTCACAATCTTCTTGATAAACAAACATCGGAGGGGCTGTGTGTCAACTGTTTCTCGCGACGGACGAGGGCATATGTTCTTCGGCGAAAACTTCAGGGATCAAAGTTGGAGGTAAACATGAGCGAAATAATGGAACAGTTGAAGCGCTTGCATGGCGATGAAGATTACTGAAGCCTGGAGGAATTTGTTCTGTTAATTATTTATCTATTGCGGAGAGAGTTGTTGAGGTTTTAGTGCAGTGATGCTCAGCTTAACTGTCTTTGCAGGCCGAAATAGAGTTTGAAAAGGAACTTGCGGGCCGCAAGGCACTCGCGAATTTATTTTCAACATTTTGTAGAATTCTACCAAGGATTCAACACAAAATCCAACTAGAAGTGTCTATTACCTGAGAAAGTCTGAAATTCAGGAGAATTTGTTTCATCTGAGAAAATCCTTGACATCTAAGAGAGTTCTGGAGAAAATCAGAGATGTGGTTTCGAATTTCATGACTATGTTATTCAGGTTTTATAGTTCATTGTTTTATTGATGTTAAGCACATTATCTGAGACTGTTTGTGCAAACCATTATAAGGGCCTGTCCATAAACTACGTAGACTCTTAGGAAGGGGCCGGGGGAGTCTGGCCAAAGTCTACGCTCCATACAAATTTCGAAAATTTTGTATGAACAAAAGTCTACGAGGGGGGAGGGGGGGTCTGAGATGGCCGAAAAAAAGTCTACGTAGTTTATGGACAGCGCCTAATTTGAACAATAACTATCCATTTCTACCACATGTATACTCCCGATCAAAAGTTTGGGGTCACCCCCGATTGCAAAACTCAACATCTCATTCAAAAGATACTTAGTCAAAGAAACTTTGAACATGATTTGAATGAAAAATTTTCAAAAATGTTTGTTTGTAAGCTTATGCTAAAGTTGCCAAATTTTCTAAAAAATGAATATAAACTTACGACAGTGTCGCTGGAAATTAGGTAGACTAAATTTTAAGATGAGAGTGGTAATATAACCTGTTCTCTTTTACCTTTCAACTGCTTTTTTACCGAACTTAGCTAAAAACCTAGAAAGAAAGTCTTGATAAAGTAACTCTTGATGTCATCGACCAAAAGTTTGGGGTCACTATCGTAAAACATGGGAAAGTGGTTTGATATCTTTGTCGTCTTCCATTCAATTTCAATTCGTCTAGGCTTATTTGAAACATAATGAATGGTACTTACTGCATAGACATTGAACGGCAGACAATTAAACGTTCCATGATAAATACAAAATTTCCCATAAATAATTCGAAAAGTCCCAGTGAAGAAACAGGGGTGCAAGCAGTAATAAATAACAAAAGTTCCATAAACAAATAAAAAAATGCATAAATAAATCAAAAGCTTCCAGAAATAATTGATTTATGAGCAATTAAAAAAGTCAAAAATGCAATGAATAAATCAACTGTTGCAATAAAAAAAACATTTTTCCCACCAAATAACTTCGAATTTTCCGTAAATAAATTCGATTTTTCCATAATAAATTAGAAAATTCACAATAAAAAAAATATCGAAAAAACAATAAAAAAAATCAAAAAATGCAATAAAAAATGACTAAATTACCCATGAAAAACAAATGCAGGAAAGTATGAGGCAGTGAAATCCTGATTCGCATTTATATGACTGTAACAACTGAAAAGCCTGCCTTACTATGATTGCAATTTACCGAGCAATCGCTTGCTGTCCGAACTCGCTATCGCTCGTTGGACCTAAAGAAGGGATAACATCTATGTTTGCATTATACCGGGTTAATTCTTGGATCTGTGGTTTGCCTAGAACCGAAACGATGCAGTTGCGGTGCATCGGATATCGGGAACTTCGGCGGCTTTCTGCCGCTTCAGTTCCTCAATCCTCTATGCGGCTGCGCTGCATGGTCTATGTACTTTTTTCGCTCAAAATGCATTTACGTTTATTGCTAGTTTTTTGACGTTTATTGATAATTAATTTTTTTGTTTATTGCACTTTTTGAATTATTTATTGCTTTTTCGATATTTTTTATTGTGAATTTTCTAATTTAATATGGAAAAATCGGATTCATTTATGGAAATTTCGAAGTTATTTGGTGGGAAAAATGGCTTTTTTATTGCAACAGTTGATTTATTCATTGCATTTTTGACGTTTTTAATTGCTCAAAAATCAATTATTTTTGGAAACTATTGATTTATTTATGCATTTTTTTATTTGTTTATTGAACTTATGTTATTTATTACTGCTTACACCCCTGTTTCTTCACTGGGACTTTTGAAATTATTTATAGAGAATGACCACTTTCTTATGTGTCGTTAATATTTTAACCTTGGAAAATTAAAAAAAAATAGAGAGGTTAAAAATAGTTGAAATGTCCCCTTATTTTCTTGAAAACTAACAATATCTTTTGAACGGAATGACGTAGCAACATTCTCAGCGCACGAAAATGTGCTTTTTTGAAAGCTCTAAAAGTGGTTCTTTGACGACATTGATGAGAAATTTGAAACAAAAAATATGGAGCGATAAAACGATTTGTTCTAGCACCACCCTATAAAAACTATGGGAAAATACTCCGAATTCGATCAAAACAGTTTTTTTGCTTTATCTTTTTATTTTTAAATTTCTTATCAAAGTCGTCAAAGAACCACTTTTGGGGCTTCCAAAAAACGCACTTTTTCGTGAGCAGAGAATGTTGCTGCATCATTCCGTTCAGAAGATATGACATGATTTTCTAAAAAAAATGGGCTTATTCTAAAAAAAAAAGGGCTTTTCAACTAATTTATTCTTGAGTTACAGAAATAACACCTCTTTATTTTTTTTATTATGTTTAATAACAATATTTCCTTTTTTTTGAATGCTGGGAAAAAGATATTTTGTATCTTTTCCCCAACCCGTAATGTAGCCTTTTGAATAAACTACGATTTTTAGGAAAACCGCTTGGGTAAATTTGATGGGAAACTGAAATTGAAAAAGATACAGCAAAAAAAACTGTTTTTCGTGAACCACCCTAAGCTAATTCATTAAAAAAATATCTCAAGCTACATAAAAACTGTTTTCAGCAAACTTGCTCAAAATTGATAGATCCACAACATTGTCGAAGAATGTATGTAGATATTCTTGCAAATAGAAGAAAGTTTGGCTTTGGCAATTCCTTTGAAAATACGGACCACCCTAATTGTTATGTACATTAAAAAAAAAACCTTCAGGTATCAGTAAGTCGGCTCCAGAGGCGCTGAATGCATCTTTCCTCGAAAATCTGGATCCTGGACCACTGTACAATGTTGCATATTAAATGCACTAAAACTACTGTTGTTTATAATTAATTGTGGAAACGACCGACGGATTTGCAGAGTTATCCCTCTGTGGTTGGCTTTTCGGTTCGGTTAAATTGTAAGCTGGTTGATACTATTTCATCTGACGTTTTGACCCTTGGTTTGGGTCTTCTTCAGGGAGGTTATAGGGATACCCCTACGCTTGTATAGCCGGCGCAGTGGTAAAACAAATGAGTGTAAACTACACCCACACCATCTAACCACAAATAGCCAACACATGTCACCAAACCCGAAAGCCCTACGTATGCCAAGCATTAGCGGAGCCAGCTTTTTCTTTTTTCTTACTCACTCTCCTAAACAAGCAGGAGAATGAGCGAGATGAAAGAGGAGGCAGGCTGCCCCCTCTTCCATCTGTTTCTTTCTCGTGTATGTTTGGGAGAGTGAGTAAGAAAAAAGAAAATGCTTTCTCCGCTAATGATGCCAAGCAACCGTCTATACAAACGTAGCGGTATCCCAATAACCTCCCTAAAGAAGACCCAAACCAAGGGTCGAAACTTCGAATGAAATAGTATCAACCCGCTTTTAATTTAACCGGACCGAAAGTCATCTTTAAATTGTATGAGTTATACGTATTTTTTATTTCTTAAGAGGGTTTTTGAAGTTGATTATTAATTCCAATTTAAAAAAATGACGTTCTCGTAATTTTCACTCCAAATGGCGCTGTTGTATTTTGTATAACACGTTGAAAAATTCTCGCTTTTTGTACTTAGCATTAGCGTGATGCTGGCAGTGGTGGTCAACCACGCGAGTTACGGAAGGTTAAAGAACTTTTTTTATCGTACCAACTCCATGAGATTTAAGCATTTCATCGTTGTTTTTAAGTCAAAACTGCCCATAACATTTGAATGACTAGCAACATGTAATGTTCAGAACTGATATGCGTAATTACTTGCTCTTCAAATGCTCCGAAGCTCACATCTTCGAAAAAAAAAATCAAATAAAAATGTTATTGTGAAAAAAAACCCTAAGTCAAAGACTAATATTGACCTAGTATGTTTAAATTAAGAGCTTGATAAAAGATGTCTTCGACAAAGTTGCTCGAAATATTGCCTACAACTTTGTTGAAGAACTCGGAATAACCGCATATAACCTCAAATTAAAATATTCTATGCCAGATTTCAGTTAAGACGAGGACCACTTCAATCATTTTTTGCCTTTCTCGTACACCAAGGTGTACCGAAAGGCTATATGTTCACTCCAAAAATGAAATTTTGATAGAGCTCCCGGAGGGGCAAGTTTCATATACCAATCGACCCAGCTCGACGAGTTGAGATGATGTCTGTGTGTGTATGTATGTGTGTTTTTTGTACACATACAGTGTACAAAAAAAGGTCACCTCACTTTTAGATAGTAAATATCAACCGATTTTAACGACCGACGGCTCATTCGACGCGGAATCTGTTTCCTATTGTTTCCTATTGAAAATCTGGACGAACATTTGAAAAGGGCCTATCTGCTTTTTGTAAACAAACATGTTTCTGTCTCTGCAGGGCCCATCTGCATCCACCCACGCACATAAACACCCTTAACAGATAGCTTGAAGAACACTCTTTCTGATAAAGGTGTTGATGTGCGTGGGTGGATGCAAGATAGGCCCTACAGAGACAAAAACATGTTTGTTTACGCAAAGCAGACAGGCCCTTTTCAAATGTTCGTCTAGAAATGGTTCGAATCGGTCCAGCCGTTCCGGAGTTATGGTCATTTAGGTGTTCCGGATCGGTACCCCTGGAAGGGGCCAGACATGAAAATGCACCAAACCCATGCATGCGACCCATCAAACCACGGCATTTACGATTATCTGATGAACGGTAAGCAGGAAAATACTCTCAGACTATATCTGAACCGGTAGTGTTCCGTAACCGGTTCTGGGTGTCCCGCCGGAAGTGGCCAAATATCAAATTAAACATAACTCATGAATTCGACACATCAAACAGCGGCTTTTTCGATAATCTGATGAACGGTTAGCAGGAAAACAGTATCAGACCACATCTGAACCGGTAGTGCTCCGAAACCGGTTCCGGGGGTCCCGACGGATGTGGCCAAATATAAAAGAGTGCCAAACCCATGCATGCGGCACATCAAACAGTGGCATTTTCGATATCCTGATGAACGGTAAGCAGGAAAACAGTATCAGACCATATCTGAACCGGTAGTGTTCCAGAACCGGTTCCGGATGTCCCACCGGAAGTGGCCAAATATAAAAGCGAACCAAACCCATGCATGTGACACATCAAACAGCTGCATTTTCGATAACCTGGTGAACGGTAAGCAGGAAAACAGTATCAGACCATATCTGAACCGGTAGTGTTCCGGAACCGGTTCCTGATGTCCCACCAGAAGTGGCCAAATATAAAAGAGTACCAAACCCATGCATGCGATACACCAAATAACGGATTTTCTGATAACCTGATGACTGGTTATCAAAGAAATAGATTAGGACCACATAACGGACAGCCGGTAGTGCCATAACCAGTTCCGGGTGTCCCTCCGAAAGCGGTTAAATATAAAATTGAACTAAACCTATGTATGCAACGCAACAAAGCTAGGATTTTTTGATAACCAAGCAAACAGGGTCAGACCGGTGAAAAAATGTTTCACGCATATGGTCAAATCTCAACCGTTACGTAGTAATTGAACTTTACATGTTTTTGACTTTGCTTGTCTCAAACTGGCTATAACTTGAAAATGGCCAAACTTATCGCATTTGAAAGATTATTAAATTTGCTACCAAAAAGATCTTGGAATTTATTGATTTAGTTAGATAACTAAAGCAAAAAAGCTCGAAAGCAGTGTTTTGCTTTTCTCGTACACTTAGTGTACTAAAAAACTATATGTTCACTCAAAAAACGATTTTTCGAAAAAAGGCTCTGTGGATCAAGTCGCATACACCAATCAATTCAGTTCAACGAATTGAGATTATGTCTGTATGTGTGTATGTATGTATGTGCGCAAAAAAAGTTCACTCACTTTTAAGGCACTTTCCATTGACCGATTTTTCGGATTAAAGCTTGAATCGAGCCAGAATTGTTTGCCATCAAAAATTGTCCAGATCGGCCAAGGCGTTCCCGAGTTATGACCATTTCAGTGATAAAACTGAACTAGCCCCATCATGCGATACATCAAACTCCGGCGATTTTTGTAACCTTTAGCATGGCTGACGAGTTTTGTGCGGAAATAAACACTGGAGACCAGAAGCTCCACGATGTCGGCTGTTTAATAGAGATTTAGGATCTTAAAGCACGCTATATGGGAATATTTGATATGGGGAATATGTCTGGACTCCTAAAATAGCGATTAGAATATCCAAGATGGCGGTCTGATATCCAAGATCGTGGCTTCAAATTCAAGATGGCGTCTGTTTAAAGAAGTTTAAGGCTCTAAAACCATGCAATATATTTGTATATTTGGTATGGGGAAGATGTCCGGAGTAAAAAAACGGCGACCAGAATGCACAAGATGGCGAAATCCAAGATATCGGCTTCAGTTTCAAGATGGCGGATGTTTGATGGAAATTTAGGTTCTAACGGCTGTTTAATGAAGTTTTAGGCTCTAAAACCAAGCAATATTGGTATATTTGGTATGGGGAAGACTTCCAGAGTCCAAAACGGCGATCAGGATATCCAAGATGGCGATCTAAAATTTAAGATGGCGGCTCCGAATTCAATATCGCGGCTGTTTAATGGAGTTTTAGGGCCTGAAACAATGCATTATTGGTACATTTGGTATGGGGATGTTGTCTGGATTCCAAAAATGGCGACTAGAATATCCAAGGTGGTGGTCCAAAATCCAAGATGGCAGCTCTAAATTCAAGATGGCGGCTGTTTAATGAAGTATATTTTTCGTAGGGAAGATGCCTGGACGTCAAAAATGGCGACCAGAACATCCAAGATGGCAAACTTAAATCCTAAATGGCGGCTTCAAATTCAAGATAGCGTATTTTTCTTAAGAGTTTGAGCACATAACATAAGTGGAACTCTGGCTCAAAAAGTTGATGCCTTTCCGAGTTCGTACGCTGGTATACAGGGCATCGAAATGTCAAATGCATTATAACATTATTGCCATACCATTTTTCAGCATGTATACCATTTTTCATTGCTGTGAAGTGAAACAAAGACCTCAAAGATCTAGACTGGCAGCACGTGGAGATCTAAAATAGGACATACATTGTAATAAAACTGGAGATCTAAAATAGGACATACATTGTAAATAAAACTCAAGTCAAAAATACGTTTTATAGCTTTAAGTATAAAGGGAAATCGATGTGTGAAACGTTGATGTGTTATTTCGAAGATTTCAATGATTATGACAAAATGAATAAGTGGATTTCCAGCAGCTAGTTTTGCGCATATCTCTGATGCCAATCTTCGTTCCTGTTTTCTTTGCCAAAACTGGAATACTGATAGGATCAGATGTTTTTTGTTTATCAAAATAAATGACAGTTCGACGCCTTTTATGAAAGATATAACAGTTTCGCGTGCTGGAAAAGGATACAACTTTTTCCTTCGCTCTGACTATGAAGTTCCACTTATGTTATGTGGTTTGAGGCTCAAACATTAAAAGCCAGATAAACGATATGATTTCTGATATCATGAAATGGATTTCTGTTAGGGCCTGTCCATAAACTACGTAGACTCTGAGGGGAGACGGGGGGTCTGACCAAAGTCTACGGTCCTTACAAATTTCGAAAATTTTGTATGGACGAAAGTCTACGAGGGGGGGGGGGGGGTCTGAGATTGCCAAAATTGAGTCTACGTAGCTTATGGACAGCGCCTTAATTGTATGGAAGTGCGATGTACATCAACATTTCGCTTGAGTTTCATTGAAATGGGTTTTCGAAGGCCCGAGAAAGGCACCATCACCGCTAGGTGGATTAATTCGGTTTTTTTTTTGGAAAAGATGCAGAATACAAATTTCTCTGATGACACCATACGCCTGAAACTAACGATAACAGAGATAGGATTTTTTCCTGCTAAAACGTGGATTCGGACCATTGTGCACTGTACATTATTTTTGAATGAATTCTCCTAATTTACTTTTACAAACAAAAAAAAAAACACTTTGAAATGTATGTTCTACAAGTGATTGTTTTACTTAAAATGGCTTACAGTCGGTATTAGTTTGATATCTTGTCTATAAAAAAAAGGTTAATATTTTTAATAGCAGGGGTTCTCAAACTTTTCTTGTGACCCACATTTAATTGTAATAGAATTTGGCGACCCACCAGCATGTATTTCCAAAACATATGAATAATTTACATTTCATCGCTTTCTTTGTGACATAGGTTTGTGTCAAAAATGTTTATTTAAAGATTCTGATCACCTTGGGTTGCGTAACAATTATTCTTGAATTTTTTTTTTTTAATTTACAGCGCTCTTCTAAAAAAAAGAAAACAAAGATCAAATGCCAAACAAATCAGTTTTAGTGAACTCTTTGTCTCCAGAACTTACTACAAGTTTGATCTTTCCGCTTCTATGCAATACTGATTTTAGGGATTCTGCCCTTTTAAGACATTTAATTTGATCCTTGATATAAACCTATTTCATCTCAATGAAATTGTAGTTATTTTTCGGATGCTATAATTTCGATGAAGGTTTAGATCATCATTTTCCCGATGGCTTCTTGTAGAAATGAACCTATTTTTTTCCAAAACGCATGGGAGATTTTAAAACTTTACAAGAATTGCCTCCTGAGAGTAAATTTACAGACGCAGAAACGATTTCAGAACGCTCACAGTTGCCAATATATTGAAGACTCTTAATGCAGAAGTTTGGATAGAATTAAGGAAAATTCTCATTTCTAGAAGTATATCTGCCGATCTTCTAACCCTTTGGAGACGGAATGTTCACCTTTCTGGATGCAATCTCACTGATCTAGAACACGTTTGTGATGGTCGAATGTCTCGGTTGGGCATCCGTCCCCAATGGCTTAACCCTAGTCGTGCATTGGGGTAATTATGACCCAGACAAGTACCCAGAGCATACACTACGTCAACGAGGTGAGCGTCAGCTAATTCAAGAAGAAGGTTAAGAAAATATTTTTAGATTTATTTTTTCTTCATTTTTCAAATTTTAATTCTAGATTACAAAAGGGGAACAATAAATATTGACGTAAGGAATTAGCTTACAATCCACTAGCGGATCATGACCCATAGTTTGAGAAATGCTTCTTTAGTGCAAAACAAAACATTCTGCAGGACACCCCGAAAACATTTCTGAAGAGATTCCAAGAAGAACCCCTTGAGGAAATAAAAAAAAAACTTTGAAGAAGTATCATAATAAGAATTCTGAAGAAATATCTAGACAAACAGTGGAATAACCCTCTGTAAAGATTCCTAGACAAATATCATGAGATATTTCCCAAAGAATCTACGTAGAAATCCTAGCATCATTCTGGGGAAACTTATGAATGAACTTCTGAAATAACCTGTGGAGATATTCCAAGAGAAATCCGTGAGAAAACCCTTGAGGATTTTCTGAGAAATGCAATTCCTAAAGGAATCTCTATTTGAATTTCAATCTCTAAAAAAACCTACTGGAATCATGCAAACATACAAGAATTTCCAGAAGAATCTCTGAAGATATTCCTGTAAAACCTTTGGACTGGAACTTTTGAAGAAATACATGTAAAGCATAGATGAATGCGTTGGAGGAATTTCTGAAAAAGAATCTTTGAATGATTTCTGAACGTATCCCTGGTAGAAGTATTGCAAGGAACCTTTGAAGAATTTTCTGAAATTCTCTTGACAATTTTCTGAAGAAATATCTTAAGGGAATTTCGATTTTACATATGGAAGATTTTTTGAAGGAATCCTCGAAGTAAGGTACCCCGGGGCAAGTGAGAATCGGGGGCAAGTGAGACCTATAGCTGGTATTTTTTTTATTATTTATTTTTAAGACTAGCATTATTAATGGAAAACATAGGTATCACATCTACGGATACTTTAAATACAAAATATGTTATTGTTTCAACCATAAAGATACCGTATATGTTATTGTTGTTTATATGTAATTTTCAATTCACTAGGTGAGATTGACGTGCTCTACTACATTCGTCGTTTAAAAATAGATTTGTCATTCTACAAATACTTTTTCGGTTTCAGGATAGTATTTGGAGTTCTTGCAAATGATGTCAAGCGAAAAAGCTGTATTTTATTTTTATTTATTACCTTTAGTTTACTGCTCTCACTTGCCCCAGTGCATTTCGCTATCTGGGGTAAGTGGGACCTATGAGAATAAACAAACACAATTTCATGGGTTCATCTCGCCTTGTCCAGCCTAAGATGAAATTAGCACGAAAGTCAATAAAAATTTACGTGTTAAGTAATCTACTGTTGAATTATACTTTATTACCTTTGTTTAGGTGATAAAATTCTTGTTATAAATGGTAAAATCTTAAGTAAAACCAAAAAAAAAAAAACAAAAGCATGTATTTTTTATGTTTTTCTCTAAATATCTTCCATTATTTTTTCACTTTACGCTGCATAATGAATTCTTTCGAGCATTCAGGAACCGTTCATAAAAAATTAAAATAGGGAAATGACCTTTTCAAAATTCATGATTTAATAAAAACATTATTCAATGATCGTAAGGGAGATATTACTGAAAATCTCGAAACCCCAGATTTACTTTTGGCGAGATTCATCAACTATATAATATAGAGACCAAGTTTCGAAATCTTTTGTCTCTTCACTTTACGGCGCTTTTTGTATAGAAAAAAAAAAACAATTTATTTTGCATGAGCTGCTAGAGTTGATTCAAGTTTTTTTTTCCCAGCGACTTCTTATGTGTTACGTAATTTATGCACGATACCTTAAACCTCTTCTTATTTTAATCTCTTAACATTCATTCATTCATATAAGGGATTTATGATTTATGTTACCTTATTTGTTGCAACTTATATTAAGCCCCTTGAACAAAAACTCTGAATAGATCCCACTTGCCCCGTCAAACGCAGTAAATGAAGATGTGCTACACTTTTCATTATATGCATAATATATGGAATGTAAAAATATTGAAACAGTTCTAATGCACGTTAATCAGTACAAATATACCAACAACGTCTTTCGGGTTCATTGGAATTATTGAAAAAAATGTGTTCTGAAATTTTTGGCATGACAAAACCAAATTAGCATTTTTTTAGGTCCCACTTGCCCCGGGGTACCTTAATTTCTGAAAAAAATCTTAAAAATATAGATATTTGAATTTTTGCAAAAATTTCTGACACATTCCATGTGGAAATTTCTGAAGTATTTACACTGTGGTGCATAATTGATCGGACAAACGTCGATTTTCATACAAAATGAGCTCAATCCATCGAAGGAAACCATAGTTACAGCATCACAAAGTTGGTCATTTTGTATGAAAATCGGCGTTTGTCCCATCAATTATGCACCACAGTGAATGTATTTCTCATATTTTGAATGAATCGCTAGAAGAATTCCTAGATGATTCTCTAGAGAAATTTCTAAAGGAAAGCCTTGAAAATTTTTTGAAGAAATGCATAGTAGAATTTTTGAAGCAATCTGTGAAGCATTCATGTATCAATTTGAAATAAACTTTCTACAGGGTTTTCAAAATGAACGTTTGGGGATTATTTAAGAAATCTTCTAGAGATTCTGGAAGAAAGAAGGGATTCTCAAGATTTTCATAAATAATCCCAGGAGGAATTTCAAATAAAACCTTGAAGGATTTTTTATTAAAGAACCTCTATGGAGGAATATTTGGGAGATTTTTTTAAATGACTTTCAGAGGAATTTGTGAATTCCGAATGAGCCGGGCTCAACAGCCGGGGTACGATCTTCACGAAATCCAGCCAATTTGTCTGTTTTTTTCGGATGACATGGATATTATTGCCAGAACATTTGGAACGGTGGCAGAACAGTACACCCGCCTGAAACGTGAAGCAGCAAAGGTAGGACTGGTGGTGAATGCGGCTAAGACAAAGTACATGCTGGTAGGTGGGACTGAGCGAGACAGGTCAAGCCTTGCCAGCAATGTTACGATAGACGGGGATACTTTCGAGGTGGTAGAAGAATTCGTCTACCTCGGTTCCTTGCTAACGGCTGACAATAACGTGAGCCGTGAAATACGAAGGCGCATCATCAGTGGAAGTCGTGCCTACTATGGGCTCCAGAAGAAACTGCGGTCAAAAAAGATTCACCCCCGCACCAAATGTACCATGTACAAGACGTTAATAAGACCGGTGGTTCTCTACGGACACGAGGCGTGGACGATGCTCAAGGAGGACCTGCAAGCACTCGGAGTTTTCGAGCGACGGGTGCTAAGGACGATCTTCGGTGGTGTGCAGGAGAACGGTGTGTGGCGGAGAAGGATGAACCACGAGCTCGCTGCACTTTACGGCGAACACAGTATCCAGAAAGTGGCCAAAGCTGGAAGGATACGGTGGGCAGGGCATGTTGCAAGAATGCCGGACAACAACCCTGCAAAGTTGGTGCACGATGGGCGGATCAGGTGGAGCGTGATCTGGCGAGTGTTGGGCGTGATCGAGGATGGAGGGCTGCAGCTGCAAATCGAGTATTATGGCGGCAAATTGTTGATTCAGTATTATCATGAATTTGATGTGAACTAAATAAATGAAATGAATGAATTCCGAAGAATTTTATAAAGAATCCTTGGAAGATTTTTTTATGTATTCGTCGGAGGAATTTCTGAAAGAATCAGTTTAAGATTCCTGAAAAAGTTTCTGAAGAAATCCCTTGTCGATTTTATCAAGGATTTCTTGGAAGATTTACTATGGAAATCTATGGAAGGTTTTCTGAAGGCATTCTTGACGAATCTATTGAAATAATTTGTGGAGAAATTCGTAGGGAATTCACGGAGAATTTTCCAAAGGAATCCATGAATGTTTTTTTTTTTTTTATTAAAAAACCTCTAATAAAAGGTTTTTAAAAAAAAATTTTTGAGAAATATTTGGACAAATCACTAGAAGAATAGGAGGGATTTATGAAAACAATCGGGTTTAAATTTCGGAAGAAATCCATGCAAGAATTATCAAGAAACCTTTGAGAAATTTCAGGAAGAATAGGAGGAAGTTCAGAAATAATTCCTAAAGAAAAATTTCGAATGTATCCTTGAAAATGTTTGAAAGAATCTGCAAGAGATTCCTCGTGGATTTATGGTGGTGAGCTTCGTGGCCGTGCGATTAGTGGCGTCAGTCGTTTATGCGTATTGTGAGTGCCACGGAGTGAGGGTTCGATTCCCGCTCCAGCCAGAAGATACTTTTCGTCAAGCGAAAAATTCTCCACTGGTCCACCGGGTGTTCCGTGTTGTCCGTTGCCTAATGATTGTTCATTTTGTGCAACCACTGGTTGAAGATGGTGTCTTTTTTATGGAGTAACAATTCAACGGAATCCCCGAAGGAATTTCTGAAGGGTTTTGGAATATTTTCGAAGAAATCGAACGGATAATAAATCTGATCAAATCTCTGAAGAATGTTTAAAAGGAATCCTTTGGAAAATTGCGGAAGAATCTCGAGCAATTTTTTATAAGAATTTTTGAAGTAATCCTTGGGAAAAGTCCATAAAGGTGTAAAACAATTGGAAAACTTACAAAGTACTTTTTGTAAGGGTTGTTGTTTTATTTGTAAGGACGCAAAAAGATTTCAAAAAAATATTCAGGCAATATTGATAAGAATAATAATATAAAATCAGTAGGATGGAAAACCTATGAATCTTTGATTGACAAGAAATAATTCCTAGAAAATCCAAAAATGAAGAAAATCTTATATTCAATGTTCATTAGTTCATTTCTACATACTCTTGCTGTGTTAAAAATTTAACTTCAATCGAACTATAGCTACTTTACGGCATACGTTATCAAATATACGGAAATTAATCCATACTGGCAACGATAACTCTCCTGGCTGTTGCTATGGACATGAATAAATCATACTTAAATTGCAAACCACCTACACCCACCTCGAGCACTCCACATAGTGCAAGTCGACTTGACCCCCCTCATATCGTCTCTTCAGCCATGATTAATTTTTTATTAAGGTCATATAATAACATGTATCGGCGTCATATATGACTCGGTCGATTTGGGTTTTCATATATGCAAATTCGCCACCCCCGCCAGCAATAACACTCTCATCCCGTCGTTTGATCTGGCTCCACTTTCGAAAACCAACAGAAGTGAGTGGAGTGCGCGTGGGAAATAAATCGAAATCCATGACCGGAGGTCCTCAGCCTTCTGAAAGGCACCCAATCGGATGGCATCAATAATACATTATCCATAATTGAGCACCGACGAAGCTCCCCGGTACGGGTGCGGTGGTACCATCCATTTATGATACCCGATGATTTACGAAAACAATCCCGAACAGCACCGCATTTATGAATGAAATTATTCCATCTCCGGGAAAATCTTCAAATCAGCATCAACAGTTTGCTACCGCACGTAGCATCCTGTTGAATGCAAACGAACCTGTTGGGGTTCTTAATTTCCCAGACTCCCGGTCTTAATGGTGTGTCACGAACAATTAACTCGGAAGTTGGAATGGAATTTCTTTTCTTCGCTTTTGGTGGGAAAATGTGAACGTTTCTTCGAAAACGTACCTATTTCGGTAAGCACCATTAAATTTCCCTCGTTGTTGCTGAGCCTTTGTGCCCTTGTCTCGTTAGGTTGTGCACGGTTGTCATTTTTGGAAGCAATAAATCTGTCCTTTAGGGAGCACCAAGCTGTCGACTTCGAGTGAACAGGTTGTGTAGAAAGAAATGTGAGAATTTGAACGCTTTTGAGCTATAATCTCCTTGAAGACCAATTTCCAACAACCCTGTAAGGAATTTTCACCAATATACTTGTATGACCTTCGCACAGTAGCATTCGACATGATAATCTTTTCCTATCATTAGTTTTCACTAGTTTTTTTTTTACCACAGGATATTCTTTTTTCTTGACCAAATCTGACTTTATTTTCCCCATTCTAACTCACCCTGCCCATATGTGTAACAATACCAAGCCATAAAGACCAGACCGTAGAACGAAAAATATGAAATTTTGGTCTTTCAGTCAGCCTTCCAACGAACAACCCGGACCACCCCCAAGGGTCTTTCATAATGGGAACGATTATTGCTGTCGCTGCTAGATTCTCACAATTCAGTCCAATTTCCCACCCCCACGCCCGCGGTTCCATGCCGTCAACCACTGACTAACTGACTGCCGAGCAACCAAAATTAGTCCTACATAGCATCCCCTCACCATAAAAAGAAAAACCGGCAGGCAGCCACACAAAAGCATGGGGACATCGTCGAATGGGGAGTCTGAGTATATTGGTTGGTTGGTACTACGTGAGCTTATCAGAAACGAACAGTCACTGGCATGGCAGGCAGCACCCAGTGAATAAAGAGTGTGTGTATGATCTCCAATTCGAAAGAATGACCTCCGACCGAAGACGATGACGACGAGGACGACGCCACGCATAAGGGGAGGGCATGTCATTGCTCAATTACTTCATTTTCTTTATGATTTGAACTGGTAAAATGTCTTCCGGTTGAGTGGCAGTTACGGGCGGGTCGCACCCGCATTTCAGAATTTGGTGAGTTGATATGACGACAGCATTGACAGCATTAATGTGGAAGCTGAATATTGAAATCGACGGGAAAAGCTTTTCTTCAGTTTTGCGCATTTGATATATTTCAATTTTAATGAAGTTTTGTTCATGCGCTGGTTTTTGTGAATCATTTGCTTTTGCATCAACACAAACCTGTTTTCCTCACTTAACTTTTGAAAAAGGCGTATAACCATAATTTTGTTCTTAAAAAATGTTAACTCGAAAACGGTTTGTTTGATTGAAATGATCTCTTCGAAGATATTTGAGAATATTTATAAAAAAAACTTTGGAAAAAATACACTGAAAGTAATAGTCATCGCAGATCTATGTTAGATGTTATATAATTTCAATTTTCCAAAAATCTTACCCTTAGATATTTTTTCTTAATTTTCTGTAGAAAGCTGATCTACAGACTCAAAAAGTATGGTGAAATGCTTCTAAGAGTTTCAATGAAAAAACTATGCATACTTTTTCCCTACATTCATTTATATTTAAATTACAGTGTATTTAAAAAAATGAGAAAATTATATGCAGTGTGTCCATCCATCGGGGAAATCGCGAAACTGTAAAACGCACCGGGAAAAGGTTGCAGACAGAAAAAAATCACAGAGGTAATTGAGCAAACGGTTATCTTTAAAATATTTCTTTATATGATTTAGATTTTGTTTCTTGATTCTTCGTGATTAAAAACAAAAACGTTTACATTAAAACTGATTCTTCCTTAAGCTTATCCAAAATAATTATTCCTCATATTTTTTTTTTCACTAATCCGACCAACGGATTTCAAATTAAATCATCTCATATTTTTTTGAAATTTTACCTTAAAATAATAAATAAGTAGGTAACACAGCGTAACAAAAATTATCCTTTGGTCTGTCTCAAGAGCAAACTTATGTGTCTCTGACAGATTGTGGGCCGCTGCATCCGAATCCGGGCTTAGATTTACTCCAGCACTCACAATTTTAAGCTGTACTTCAATTTCTAGGGTAAAACATGCAATTTGGCAAGGATGGAAATCTAGTGATCATGATAAGATTTTGAATGTGTCACGGTGTTAGGGCATCGCGCGATCATAGCAACAACGATGGAATTTTGTCGTCAAGCATTCATAACAAACCATGCTCCGCGAATAATGAATCGCTCGTCATGTGCGGCCGCAATGCGATCGTTATCATGAAGTCTAAATGATAAATTACGATTTTCGGTCACTTTTTGTACATTCTTATTGCAGAAGCTTCATGATATGCATATGAATGTAATATTTTTAATGATGAATTCGGGTTCCGGGAGCATAAGTGGCATAAATCGGGATGAATAAAATTCATCACGACTTGTAACATGATCCGATAACGGTAGATCTCGCGATAAAGCGTGCATCAGATGCATTGATTGTCTCTGTGATACGAGCACAGTGCGAGGGTGTCGCATCATGCTACCGTAAGAACAACGGCTATCTTTGATTGTTCGTATCGTGTATCATTTATCGTTAGAAGTGATTTTCTTCCATCCTTGCAATTTGGGGCTTTTTGGACTGCAAGCAATTAAGCATGGAAATGTTTTTTAAGCCATCATATGGTAAATTGGTCAATTAACATCTAAATTAACGACTCATGCAAAATATTTCATTTTTATAGATTTAAGCATTTTATGTTAGTATGTAAACTTGCATGCAACTTTTGGAAGGTGATTTGTATGGGAAATATGGTACCTAGCATAAATCACTTAAAACTGTCTAATTCGATTTGGTAAAACGAAATATTTTGCGTGAGTCGTTAATTTAAATGTTTATTAACCAATTTACCTTTTGAATGCTTGAAATAAAATATTTCCATGCTTAATGGCTTGCAGTCAAAAAAGCCCAAAATCGCATATTTTGAGGTATAGCTCAAAATTGTGACGTGATGGACCAAATATGAGCCCGGATTCGGATTCAGCGGCCCAAAATCGGTCAGAGATACATAAGTTTGCTCTTGATACAAAAAAATGTTACGCTGTATAATTCATCTATACTTATAGGAAACTCTTTCCTCCTTCAGGAAGATCACTTAAGCTCTTTCAAAAGATCTCTCAGGATGCCAATCAGATATTTAGATATTTTTAATGAATCTGCCAGAGATCTGCTGGAAATTTCACTAAAAATGTATCATTGAGGAATGTGAGGGCAATTCCTCAAAAAATTGTTTTGTATTATTACAACAAATCTTTCTATGCTAATTTTGGAAATATGTTAACACTTTCTGGAGAATCACAATTTTTTATTTATAAAAACCTAAATAGTTTGGTTCAGAATTGGGATTTTAATTCACACAAATTTTTTGGCTTTTAAATTTTATTCCTGAGCCACGTTGATTTTTTTAAAGATTTTTAGACCTTATTTACGATACCCAAAATAATTTTCGAGTAACTTTTTTCATATCACCTTTTGACAGCTGGGACAACTGCTCGACAACTCCGCCCAGTACAAAATTCGACGAGGGGTGATCCAATAAATTTATTTTTTAATAGGTTCTCGGGCACGAAAATTCATGAAAATTTGGATTTTGGCTCAGTTTGACAGACAGATTTCGAATATGGAATTATCTGAACACCGATTAAGAAGCCAATTTCCCAATGATTTTCCAAAGCATTTTTGAAGTTCTTGGGGGAGCGCTAATTGGGAATCAGTGCGTAAATTGGGGGTGCTTTATTTTTTCCACTTTCAGAGTTATTTAGTGAGGGTCGAAATAACAAAGTTTCTAACCTGTGCAAAGGTTATAAGTTACGAGGTTCAGTTACAAAACTCAGTCGTTTCCAATCTGGGTTCACGGACCACAAGCACTTCGCAAGGACAAAAAGTACTAGGAAGAATTGAACATATGCTTCGGATTTGTTATCTCAAGAGGAGTATCTTCAATATAGATGTGTTGCAAATGTCAGTGGTTTTCAATTTATGATCACGGGCCGCGCAAATTTATCAAGAATTGAAAGTGTGAGAACGAAATGAAATTATTTTTCGGTACTTTCAAGAGGTCTCAGGTGGTTGCAAGGGTTCTCAGGGGTCCCAAGAAGCAATTATATTTCAAGGGGTCTCAGTGTCATTTCAGGGAGTTCCAGGGCGTCGCAAAGGCGTTTCAGGCGGTCTAAGGGATGTATCAGGGGTTCTTAAAGGATTTCAACAGAGAATCCAGTGGTCTCGGAGGCGTTTCAGGAGTTTGAGACGCAAAATGTTAAAAACAAACATTCCTTCTCCTCGAACTTTCGGTTCTTGCGAAATCAACATGATCCCAGCTTGAAAACCAATGAGTTCAACAAGCCACTTTATTGAAATAAATGCTTCTGGAGACATGGACAACGTCTTCAGCTTTCGGCTGTACAGACTGTTTTAAACTTAACATTTGACAACGGACAACGGAGCATGCACCAGTGGAAACGGGGAAGAAACTATTCTCACGAAAAGTTTCAACGCCCGAAGCGAGAATCGAACCCTCACCCCATAGCATGGTGCGATTATAAGCTTGGTGACCCTAACCGCACGGCTACGAGGCTCCACAACGCAGAATCTAAAAACCTTTTTCACTTTCCAACTGAACTATCGTGACTTGAGAAATTAGCATGGCCCATGGCTTCTGCTTGGGAAACACTGATCTATGTAACACCACTTAATTGTAATACATGTTCTATGAGACGCAGAATCCGAAAAAAATCTCTCTGGTAGTGCTCCTTGAGATGGACAATTTGAGAAACAACTTCAAATTTCCATTATACATATGTATCACATGTAAGTTATTCCCGATCACCTAGAATTCCAATTTACGCCCAATGAGTATAAATTAAGTAAATAGAGTAAAGTAGAGTAAATATTCCAAGATCAAAGTTTGATGCTTTTTTTGTGTTTTGTAGTTAATTTTGTTTCAATGTACTGCTAATCAACATTTTATTTCAGCAGGTTTGAGGTAAATTTATCGTATGATATAAATAATATTGTAAAAATATGCAACTGTGGCAAGCGTATCACTAATATGTAGCTTATTTGACGTACGATGTTAATATTATTTTATATTTCAGATTATCAACCGAAGAATCTAGTAATTGAACCAAATGCCATCAAGACGAAGAGGAAACAAGGATGAATCGGGCAGACAACTGATTCGAAGCAGTCTAACAATGGTGTGCTTGAACGTTAACCAAGCGTATCCTTTGGAGTTTACCCTTCCACTAACAACACCCAAATTCCCGTGACACCTAGGCCTGAGAGATCGTGGAGTTGTCTACATTTTTCATAGGTGTCCAAAACTAACCATCCTTTCCCATTCCTCAGCAGTCGCAAGGACGTGGCCAGGACAGTGCTCGACCATTGGAGGATTGGCTCAGTCTTGTCTAAAAGTCAGAGATTAGTCCCAAATCTTTGTGCTTTGGTTCGGACGGGAAGGAGGCAACCCTCATAACAGCGGTCTAGAACTGTACCACCTACGAATTTGTGCGACTTGCTTAATGCTAATGCTAATGCTAATGCTAATGAGTATAAATTAAGGGAGCGCTATTTGAAAATTAGTGCGTAAATGGGTTGTGTGTAAATTGAGTTTGGCGCATATAAAGTGAGCGTAAATTGATGTTATAGTTTAATATAAAAATTTGAAAAATCATGAGAAATTCTTTGTAATTTTTTTTAAACTATTTACAGAATATTGCTGGAAAACACTAAGAGTAAAAAAACGGCAGGTTACAGAAATAATTCCTCATGAAACTTGAAAATATGTTTCTAAACAATTTAGAGATGGAATTCATGAACAAGGTACGCAGATAAAAATAATGAATATTACACGCTAGATCATCTCGGGACCCACGCCTTACTTCCCTTCCGAAGGAAGAACTCACATTTTGCGAGTTTGTCGGGAGGTCCTCAGCGTGATAGTCAAGTGATCTAACCATCACATCAGGTCCGCTCCACTACATTTAAACTTAATTTTAGTCATGCACACTTCCAGCTATGATGGTTGACATGATATATGATGTAAATTCGTGTTATATGTCATGTAAAAATTCAAGTCATGCTGAATGACATGATATATAATGAAAGTAAACATGATATTTCATGAGATTTAAGTAACATGTCATGTAAACTTCCAGTGATTTTTTTTATTATCGTACAAATTGGACCGAAGGGTCTCAAATTTTTTCGAAACTTTTTTCACAGGCAGGGTTAATAGATAAATGTATGAATAAAAAAAATGAAAAAAAAAATCAGGGTCGCCTATTTTCCAGGATAACTCAAGTTAAATTTTTTGTTTTCCCCTGACAGAAACAGTATTTTTTTTAAGAAAATAAAAGAAAATTTTCTCAGGACTCCAAAAAAAAATGAATTGGGAAAAGTTTTCCAAAAAAATTTCCACAGTTGAGAAAACTCGTAAAGAAAAGCCGAAAAAACTTTGCCCGAACTAGTGGAAAATTTTCAAAAAAATATTTTTGAGAAGGTAATTTTGTAAGCTTCTATCGCTGAAATTTTTGAAATGCACTTTTTTTTTTGTTATCCCTTTCGGGACGGAGAGAAAAAAACTGAAATTTCCATACAAATTGCCCAAATTTGACGCTCCAGAACACTCAAATTTTTAATATACTAGCTGTCCCGGCAAACTTTGTCTTGCCATGATATGGTGGTTTGACAGCTGTTGAGGAAATCGCAGCAACGCACTCTAGATTGAATTCATTTGAATCACGGCAAATTTCTTCCCGGCCCATGAAGAAATAATATTTTTACATTCTTTATACTTCTGGAATAATTTTCGTAACTTTTTATGTATATAAACACAGCCACCATGAATACGAACCAAACCGTGCAAGAGTCATGCTGATCGGTTCATCCGTTCTTGAGTTTTGTTGCCTCAAAGGGACGTCAAACTCATTTTTATATATATAGATCAACACTTTTTCTTTGACATTTGCAATATGACAATTTCCCTTCAATTTCATCAATACAACACTAATGTATTGTTACCATGCCAAAACGCTCATTAGAAACATTTAAAATTATCATTTTGACACTAAAGTGTGTTTACATGAAGCGGGTTTCTGCTCGTTCACTACATTCAAAGTGAAAAAACTAAAACTGCGCTAAGGTGATTTAAGCGATAAACTAAATGTAGTGACGTTTTTATTCCACCGAGAAGCAATTAAATTCACATATCCGTTATGTATTTTGCATTACCGACGTAAGTTTAACAAGAAAGTACGATTACTTGTACTTTTTAATTGAAACAAAAAGGCACGGTAAATAGGTACCCTAAAAATCAATGGTCTCCATTCACCGTGCCCCATATTGTCCCATATATCTAGAAAAAATCTAAAATTTGAACATTCGTTTTTCTAATAAAATCTTGCAAGTTATTACTTGAAATAAATTTAAACGAAGAAAATTCCCTTGACTGGGTTGTTTTGATCATTTTTAAACAAAGTAGAATGAAATTATACACGGTGAATGGGTCCCTACTACCACGGTGAATGGTGACCTACCACGGAATTAGGCGACCCTACTACCCTTTACAAATTGTACTATATCACCAAATTTTGTGAAAAATTTTCTACTTCTGTGGATATTGCTTTAATTTTAACCTATAATGAAGGCAATTAAAAGCGGCACCAACAATGTTTATAAGACTGGTGTCAAATGACAGCCCTTATTTGCCCCGAATCCTATTAGATCCACGATGAATGGTGCCTTGACGGTATCATAGAAACAAAGATTTTTTTATGAAAATAAAAGTAAATTTTCTCAAGAATAAAAAAAAGAACTGGAAAAGTTTTCTACATTATTTTTCACAGTTGAAAAAATTCATAAAGAAAAAAAAAAATATGTCCGAACTCGCGGAAAATTTTCAATAAAATATTTTTGAGAATGTAATTTTATAAGCTTGACTCGCTGAAATTTTTGGAAGGCACTTTTTTTTCGTTCCTGAGTTATATATAAGTCTATATTCATGGCTTCATGGTCATTTTTCACAATATTGGCCATAACTCAGAAACGAAAAAAAAGTGCATTCCAAAACTTTTAGCGATTAAAGTTTATAAAATTACCTTCTCAAAACTATTTCTCAAAAATTTTTCCACGAGTTCGGGCATAGTTTTCCCGACCTTTCTTAATACATTTTCTCAACGGTAGAAAATTTTATGAAAAACTTTTTCCAGTTCATATTTTTTTTTGGATTCCTGAGAAAATTTGTTTTCATTTTTATAAAAAAAAAACTTTCTACGATGTGTTACGGGTATAAATATGTAACAGATGCTTCGTCATTGAGTTATGAGTTTTCAAAGAAAAGGCGTAGGGTAACGGAGGTATTTTGGCCCGGACATGTTTTTTGGCCCACCTAGGGAGATTTAACACATTTTTCATATAATCCCTACAAAAAATTGAGTTATTTTTATTGGAACATGAAAAGTATTCCACTACGTAGTAAGCTTCATACTGGTTTTCAGTTGAATATGCTGTTTTGTATAAAAAAAGAGAAATTGTTTTTACTCCCAATAAAAAGCACCAAAATCAAAGGAGGTGACATATTTGCAGTCAGTTTCGAAGAGGTATTATATTTTTTACAAATGAACATTTATACCATGTAAATGTAGTAAGAGCTTTGTTAGAACTCATAATGAACAGTTCTCAAGCTCGGTGAATTGATAATATGTATTACAATGGAGATTTGAGGCATGGCTAAAATATGTTCAACATAATCAGATTAGAATATATTTTGGACCACCTGTCAGATTCTTCTCTACAGTTTTTTTTTCTACAGGACAAAAACATTCACGTCAACCAAATGTATTCTGAAAACTGATAAATAGTGTACGTTGGGGCCTCCTGTGACCTGGGTTGTTTTACGTTCATCCTATAATGTGATTGTTATGAATTCGATTGGCGTACGAACAACTTTCCGTCGAAATGGAAGTTTCAGGAGTTCTTTCATCCAGTTGAGAACATCTATCCATCTTGGCGATTCTATGATGACTGAGACAATATGTAAATAATGTAGGTTTTATAAATTACGTACCATTAAAACTATACTATTTTTGACTACCTTTCAGTTCGTTACAATATTTGTGTGTAATGCCGTTATATTCAGCACACACACTTCCCTTAAATTGTCACGTAATTTATACATCATGCCTTACTCCATGCAATAATTAATGAGTTATCCGTAACATTTTTTATGAAACACTTTACACTAGAATGTGTAAAATTAGGCGAATTTAACAAAACATCTTCCTCTTTGGAACGTTACGCAATTTTAAACGTCCTCTATATAAAAAGTTAAAAAAATGTTGTAATCCTCACGTAGTTTCATACTGTGTATGAAGTTTTGCGAAAACATCAGCATTTTGTCAAATAAATAAATTTAATGAGGTGGGCCAAAATATGTGCACTTGGTGGTCCATAAATAAAATCAGGTGGTCCAAAATAGAAGCCAGAGATCCTTCAGGAGTTTTGTAACTTCTTGTATTTACTACCAAAGTTTTGAGTTTTCCTCTATTATGTTCGACAGAAAACATGTTGCTTTACGTTATGCCCACTGAAATTATTCGTGTTTTATAGCAAAATACTTTTTTTTTCGTTAAATTGTTCAGCCACTTCCTTAGGGGGTCCAAAATACCTCCCTCACCCTAAAGGGCACATTTGGACATTTTTTCACGAAATTGGCCGGGCCATAACTCAAAAACAAGAAAAAAGAGCATTCCAAAAAATTCAAGCAATTAAAGCTTATAAAATTACTTTCTTAATTTTTTTTTTGAAAATTTTCTACGAGCTCGGGTATTGTTTTTTTCCGTTCAAACCCGTTCAGTGGTTTTCAAAAGTATTTCTTGATAAATTCCTGGAAGATGTGCAGTTCGTACTATAGCTGACGCGCAGTCTCGAGGCAGCTTTACCGGACGAGAATGAGAATACGATGAAAATGAACTGTTGGACCACTTTCAAATTATGTACACGGAAGTTGACCTAGAAGCTCAACGGTACAGGCGAAGGCTTCTTCCCTCGAAACGAAATGTGTAGTACACAAAGTCAAATATTTGACAACCTGGGTAAAGGCAAAGAGCAAACCAAATAACAAGTTTTGCTATTGTATCTCATTTTACCATTCTAAAGTTATTTATGAATAACACTAAATAACTCGCTAAGAACACAAAATGTTATCATTGCAAAATTTGTTATTTCTGAGTTATTATTAAATAACAATAAATACTGATGATTTGCAAAATATGCAATCATGACAAGATCAAATATTGCCATTAAAAATGAATAGCTAAATGGCAAAACTTATTTTTTTTTTTTTATCTAGTTCGTTTATTTATGGCTCAATCGCGTTCAACGCTTTACGGAGCCGAGATTCATTTTTTTGTATTCAATTACATACAACGATATTGCTTTCTTATATCAAGGTTAGTACTGGGAGGAGGCCAGGGTACTCGTGGCTGCTCGAGGTTAGCGGGTCACATAATTTTTAAGGAAAGGCATGGTCAGGATAAGGTTTCAGGGTTTGCTGTAGCACATCCGGGAGGTATCTTGGCTTTTGGCGTCGCCTCTGGTGTTGGCATGGGCTTGTCACGGATTCTCATCTGCCGGATGGCCAGGAACAAAACACAAAAGGACAAAACACAGAGAAAAAAAACTGAAGCGAAAAAATACAGGGAGATTAAACCTTTATACAACACATGCGAAGAAACTCATAAATGGACCGCATATAGATTAGATCGCGGGTTCCCAACACATCCCTTACTGGAACAAAGGGTTGTCTACCTCGGGCCTCAAGGGTATCCAATAGTAGCGCTCTGGAGGCGTCATTATCCGGGCATTGCCAAACTACGTGGTCGATGTCATCATAACCGGAACCGCACTTAGGGCAAAGATTGTCGAGCGCAAGATTTATTCTATGCAAATGCGCGCCTAGCGAGTAATGGTTAGACATAAGTCTTGACATCACACGTATGAAGTCTCGACCTACATCCAAACCGTAATGCCACGCTCGCAAAGAAACATTAGGAATAATAGAATGTAACCACCGTCCCAGTTGGCCATCTCGCCAATCATGTTGCCAACTTTGAAGAGAACTCTGACGAACTAAATGGAAAAATTCATCGTATGAAATTCTTCTATCATAGATCTCACCTTCCTGTGCGCCCACCTTTGCGAGAGTGTCCGCCTTCTCATTGCCATAAATTGAGCAATGTGAGGGGACCCATACAAAGGTAATCTTGTATGATCTTTCGACCAGTGCATACATCTGCTCTCTTATTTTTGTAAGAAAGTAAGATGCATGCTTTACAGGTTTCATCGACCGAAGTGCCTCAATCGAACTAAGGCTATCCGAGAAGATGAAGAAATGGTCTGCGGGCATGTTAGAAATCATCCCCAAAGCGAAGTCGATTGCTGCCAGTTCAGCAACATAAACAGAACAAGGTTCTTGAAGTTTCCGGAAGGCGGTGGAATTTTCGTTGAAGACACCGAAGCCAGTGGATCCATTAATTCGAGACCCATCAGTGAAGAATCTCTTACAGGAATTGACATGTTGGTACTTTTCGTTAAAAATGCGAGGAATAGATATACACCGAAGTTGATCTGGTATTCCATGAATAGCTTGTTTCATGGACAGATCGTATTTAACAGAGGAACTGTCATTGGTGAAGTGTGCACGAGGAGGATTATAACCTGGGAGGCTTATGTCAGATGACATGTAGAACAGATAGATTCTCATGAATTTCGACTGAGTGTTCAGTCTGAGCATGTCTTCGAAGTTTTCAATTACAAGTGTGTTGCTCACTCCACATTTAATAAGTAACCTTAGCGAGAGTTCCCAGAAGCGGTTCTGAAGAGGTTTCACCCCTGCCAGGACCTCTAGGCTCGCATTATGCGTTGAGTGCATGCAGCCGAGGGCAATGCGCAGACAACGGTATTGAATTCGTTCCAATTTTATTAGGTGGCAGTTTGCTGCTGAGTGGAAACAGAAAGAGCCATACTCGAGAACAGAGAGAATAGTCGTTTTGTAAAGTTTTATGAGGTCTTCCGGGTGAGCACCCCACCATGTTCCGGTAATTGTTCGTAAAAAATTGATCCTTTGCTGACATTTTTGCACCAAATACTTAATTTGGGTACCCCAAGTGCCTTTTGAATCAAACCAGACCCCAAGGTATTTCGAAGTCAAAGATTGGTCGATTTCTATTCCCAAAAGATTGAGTTTCAGTTGGGCTGGGTTCCGCTTTCTGGAAAACACAACCAATTGAGTTTTTTGCGGAGCAAACTCGATCCCCAAACCTCTTGCCCAAATGGACAGATTGTTTAAGGAACTTTGCAATGGTCTTTGCAACATTTCTGCATGTGGGCCTTTTAGAGAAACCACAGCATCATCTGCAAGTTGTCTTAGCGTGCATTGTCCTTCCAGACAGCTATCAATGTCTTTAACATAAAAATTATAAAGCAAGGGACTTAAACATGAGCCTTGGGGTAGGCCCATGTAGCTAATTCTGGAAGTTGTCAGTTGCCCGAGATTGAAGCTCATATGTTTTTCTGACAACAAGTTATACAAGAAATTATTTAAAATTCCTGGAAGTCCACTATTGTGCAGTTTTTCTGACAATATTCCTATGGAAACTGAATCAAAGGCACCCTTAATATCCAAGAAAACTGAAGCCAGTTGCTCCTTTTCCGCATAGGCCAGTTGAATATCTGTTGAAAGCAACGCTAGACAATCGTTTGTTCCTTTGCCCTTGCGAAACCCGAACTGTGTATTTGAAAGCAATTTATTCGATTCAACCCAATGGTCGAGTCGCGATAGGATCATTTTTTCTAACAATTTCCTTAAACATGATAACATAGCAATTGGGCGGTATGAATTATGATCAGACGCTGGTTTACCAGGCTTTTGAATAGCTATTACTTTGACCTGTCTCCATTCTGGCGGAACAATGTTGTTCTCCATGAATGAGTTGAACAGGTCTAGTAATCGTCTTTTTGCGATATCTGGGAGATTCTTAAGAAGATTGAACTTGATCATATCGCGTCCCGGAGCGGAATTATTTGATGAAAGAAGAGCCATAGAAAATTCCAGCATAGTGAAGGGTCTGTCCAGAGAACCGTCTCTTGAAGATGTTTCCCAAGAAATCGGTTGTGCTGGGACTGAGTCTGGGCAGACCTTTTTCGCGAAGCTGAATATCCAACGGTTGGAGTATTCATCACTCTCATTAGAAGAAGAGCGGTTTCGCATGTTGCGAGCCACTCTCCAAAGCGTTGTCATTGAAGTTTCTCTTGAGAGACCCTCAATGAAGTGTCGCCAATAACTACGCTTTTTCGCTTTCAGCAGGTTCTTCAGCTGTCTTTCGAGCTTAGCATACTCTTGAAAAAGATCTGAAGTACCATGCCTACGAAAAGCTTTGAAAGCATCAGATTTTTTAAGATACAACTGGGTGCAATCATCATCCCAGCCTAGTGTGGCTGGTCTTCTTTTGAAAGTTGCACTTGGAACTCGTCGCTTTTGTGATTCTAATGCACTCTTGTATATCAGTTCAGACAGGAATCGATACTCATCCAAAGGTGGGAGGGGGTTGAATGATTCGATGCCAAAAGATACCGCTTCTGCATATTTTTGCCAATCGATATTCCTTGTGAGGTCAAAAGGAACCTGAACTGGTTGGACTGACCTTTCACTATTATGCTTTATGGTGGTTATAATGGGCAAGTGATCACTACCATGAGGATTCTCGATTACCTTCCACAAGCAATCGAATGATAGTGAACTTGATCCCAGTGATAGGTCGAGACGACTTTCTTTGCCGTCAGATGCGATACGTGTCACTTCACCTGTATTTAAAATGTTCAAATTGAAATCGTCGCACAAATCATAGAAAATGGCCGCTCTATTATCGTCATATGGTTCGCCCCACCCTGTACCATGTGCGTTCATATCACCCAGAATTAAAACTGGATGTGATAGTGCAGAAACCGCATTCCAAAGATGACGGCGGTTAATTGAAATTCTTGGAGGAATGTAAACGGAAGCTACGCAAAGATCTTTACCCTTTACGTTTATTTGGCAAGCGACGATTTCTACGCCAGGATGAGTTGGGATTGGAATTTTATAAAATGAGTAACTTTTTTTGATCCCCAAAAGTACTCCTCCGTAATGGTCATCTCGGTCCTGGCGAATAATGTTGAAATCGTGGAAGTTGAGTTCGTCTTCAGAAGAAAGCCATGTTTCACAAAGTGCAAATATATCACAATCAGAGTTGTGAACCAAAAATTTAAACAGGTCTAATTTAGGTTTTAAACTATGACAGTTCCACTGTAGTACAGTGATCATATCTTGAACCTCGGTTGATGAATTATCCATCAAAAGATATGATCGAAGCAAGGAGGGGCCATGATTGTGTCAAATTCCGAAGATACTCTTCTACTGCTTGGAGAAAAATGTCTAGTATGCCTCTGAAGGAGTCGGAAAGTCCGAGGGCATCATATAAGCGATCCACAAGTGCCCTAAAAGTGAACAGTCCTCGTTTGGGCTTGATAGGTTTTGCTGAAATTCGAGGAGCTTTTGTGGCTTTTTTCTTACCACCTTGTCGAGAATTTCTTTTTGAAGTATACTTAACATTTGGAGGCGGAGGTTCTAGGTCCTTGCTACAGCAAGGAACTGCACCATCAGAGACCTGCTTCTTCGGAGTTTTTAAATTCCCTCCGCCTCTTTTGGTAGTTGTCAAACTGTTGAGGGAAGACTTTAAGAAAACCTTTCGGCGCAATCCCGGGGAAGATGGTGACTTCCTTTTTCCGGATGCGTGTACCTCCGAAAAGGATCCACCCTCATCAGTTTCGCCATCGTCCTGATCATCGGAAGACAACTCCTGATAGGGATTTTCAACAGGGACAGCTGACTCAGACATTATAGCGGGCGGATTCGATGATTTCACCATTTCCGCGTATGTCTTCTTGGAGCGCTTAATTATGGAGCGACTCTCATTTTGAATACGCTTTTTATAGGCCGGGCATTTTTGCAACTCGTGTAGTTCTTTACCACAGTAGCTACATTTTTCAGCTTCCTGTGTGCAAGACTCGTCGAGATGAGCTTGGTTGCATTTGCCACAACGGGGCTTGTTGTCGCAAAAGCTAGCACTGTGACCAAACTGCTTGCAATTGGTACAGTTAAAAACCTTCGGCCTAAAAAGACGTACTGTGTAAAAAGCATTATCAATTACAACAAATTCCGGGAGGACGGAGCCTGGGAATGTCACTCGAAAAGACCCTGACGGTGAGTAAACTTTCTTGTCACCTTCCATGGATGCCTTTTGAAGAGGTTTGCAATCAAGAATACTCACATCAGCGATCGACCTATTATTGAACCGGCCTACACCGGTCTTGATGTCATCGCAGGTCAGCGTTTCGTCGAGGATCTTCCCCTCCACCTCCACTTCTCGTGCATTTATGTATAGGGCATATTCACATGAGAACAACTCGTGCTGGACAATTTCATTTGCTGCTTTGTAACTAGGTGCGGTTACACGCAGCTTGGACTGTTTCACTTGGTGAATAACAGTCCCGGGATACTTACGCGTCAGCTCTCGAGAGATTGAGAGCACATTCAAAGGTTTGCATTTGCGCCGGAAATAGACAACCCAAGGCCCAGGCGAAGATGGCTGGTAAAACCGCGTCCGAGCAATAATATCTTTAGGAGGCGATCCGCCTCCATTCGGATCATCCATGCGGGAGTACTCAACCGTAGGATTTCAATATAAGCGGAAAAAGCGGAAAAAATCAATAATAAACCAATTCAATTCAATATTCAATGCTATATTTAGTTTTGGTGTGAATTAAAGAAAAAAGGATAAACTTATATTTATTGCGAAACGATATTTTTGACACACCCTATCGACAAACCGCAATGGGAGAGAGACAGAAGTGGAGCCAGCAAAAAACGACCTTGGAAAAAACACTAGTTCAAAGCATCAACAACAATTGAATGCGGAGTAGGTATACCTATAGGTATATGATAAACGTTTTCTACTTATCCGTTTGCTGCAGCAGCTGACCGTCCGCAACCGTAGGTAGGGAATAAACGCCTGCTGTGTTGATGCTGCTGCCGGAGTAATAAAGTCTACAATGCCGAAGTGACTTTATTCGCTGTTTGTGGCACGATACCTGGCAGATCTAGTCTACCCGGTTCGCTTCCTTCGATGGCGCTTTCACCTGAGCACAAAACTTTGCACTGAACCGAAAATAAACGCGATCAAAAACCCACGCGGGCGGTGGGGAAAAAGATCAAACTAATCCGCAAAGGTGCCGTGTGAAGAGATCGGGATCCTGTCAACCGACTCGTTCGAGCGCACAACAAGGAATCAAATGGCAAAACTTATGATTGGTTTGTTGGGAATAAGAGCTAGCAGAACAAAAATAAGAACTGACTTCGTACCGAAAAAAAAACTCAATAATAACTATTTTTTGTTACTATAAGATCAAACCAAAGACAGAACATTTCTGAACTCGAAACTGAGTTTTTTTTCTCAATCATAAGAGCAAAATTTACCATTATGATAATCTCTTTTGAAATAACTTATTTTGTACTTACTTTGTTCTCAATAACTCGATAATAACTAATTCAGTTATTTTACATTTCAAAATATCATCCTTGGTTTGTTCTTATAATGATAAAATTAGTTATTATTGAGTTATTTTTCGGTACAAATTAAGTTATTATTTTTGTTATTTTAGCTCTTATTCCCAACAAATTAACAACAAATTTTGCCATTCAGCTATTCATTTTTAATGGCAAACTTTGATCTTCTTTTGTTATTTTCTTCTGTCTAAAATTTCTAAAATCTTCTGGGCCTAAAATTTAAATTTAGGTGAAATCTTCTTTTTCCAACTAGCATCGGGATATCTATTGATTGGCCTCTGATAATTCATTTGATATCTGATCCAGCTTTTGTCAAGACTTTGCGATGACTGAGACCTTACAAGTAACATTTTTATTGAAATAGACTAGAAGAGGTTCTTAGAACCATCATAAAACCAAAATCAATTGTATAAGGTTTAATGACGGTTGTCAAAACTTCTACAAGACTTATTGGTCATCAAAATGTTACTTGGACTGACACACGTAATTCATGTTAGTCACAGTTTGCAAACATACATTTTGATGTTGGTTGATGGCATCAACCATACATTGATCCGTTTGCATTGTGACCACCAATTTTAAACTGATGTTGGTCAAACATTGGTTTAACATTTGATATGTCTTCACCTAACTCTGAACAGACATCCGGTGGAAATTTGAATCAGGCGTAATTTTGCATGGATATTCTTGGTGTGCGTGTCAATTGAGAAAGAATCATTACTCTCTTGATAGACGGTGCTTTGATTGCCTTAAAACGTTTGAAACATCCTCGTTAGCAATAATGGCTGAAAACATGCTTTATTGTGCATAAATCATCCCGACAGCGAGGGATTGCCTCAAATTAATGTCCTAATAATGTACGTTTATTTACTGCCCTCGAAATCGTTGATCCCACTCTTCTGCAACCCCTCGCTCATGATTTTGAATTCACACTTGATTTACACCATCAAAATCGCTATAATTTATTGCAGATTGAGCACACTCAATAAACGCCATCTGCACACACCGTTATCCCGCGCTATTCCTATAAATTCTTTCAAACAGCCTAACCAGCAACAACATTCCTCCACTCACTTTGGTTGATTCCGATGAAAAATTGCACAAACAGGCGTAAATTCCTAGTGAACACCACCTCCCCCCCACTGACTGTTCCTATTCCAGCCATCAACGATGGTAGTTTGGTTTCAAATTGCTAATGATACTTGTGGGTGGAGGCGTAAACGGGAACTTCGATTAGGAAGACCTACTAGGAGTAGGACATTTTTTGGTATCAGTTTGCGATTAAAGCATGCTAAAAGTAGCATAAACAGTAATTGTACAGGACTCACATGACATAAAAATTAGGATATAAATTAAATTTGAATTTTCGCAATTTAAGTTTTTAGTACAATATGTTCTCGTCTTTTTGATTGTTATTTTCCCAAGTGACACCTCAATTTAGTATTCCCACCAATTCGGGCAGCTGTGTGGGGTTCAGTTGATGTTGTTATGAAAGTTGATATTAATGATATTATCGATATCGAAGCCTAATGTATGTGGGGGATCGAAGAGGATGATTCCAATGGATTATGCCTGATAGTGATGATGATGTTGTTGATGATGATGAGGATGATGATGCGCGCATGGGTGAGATGCGTTATTTGATATAAAATATTCTTGTAAACATACCACGCAACAACAACATAATACAATTAAAAACCCAAATATAGCTCCGGCCGTACCGACTACCCATGTTAAACGGATGAACAAAATTACACCGAAAATATTCTGTATACACGGCAGAAAGACACCGATTAGTGTGCCTGTAGTAGGTAGTGGTGGTTGGTAATCAGAGTTGTCATTGCGCCATTCCGCCCGGGATTGGCAATAGAAGAGAGGGATGATGGAGTTTTATCGGATGATTAAGTTGATCATATTACACCACAGGGAGGAATCCGTTTCCCGTTTTGTGTCAGATACCATTTACCGGGGAAAACAATGTTGTAGTATCACCCATCCGGTTAGGGGTGTGTGCAGTTAGAGGGAGAGAGAGAGAAAGAGAAAGGAAAAACCAGTGTGAGATTCTACACCAATATAAAAAAAATATGCGGCGGTATATTCACTGTTGTTATTGCTTCCGAGAAATGCCCGTAGCGCAAAATATCGATTTAAATCTGGCTTTTGTGTGCATCTGAAAGCCACGACAACGAGTGGAAAGTTAAATATCCATTGTTTCGATATTTGTATTTCAATCGAATTTGGCTGCGAGCAATTTTCAGTCGCACGCTTTTCTGTCACCGAAGTTGTTTTAAAAAAATCATGCATTCTTTTTTTTTTTTGCAAAACTACATTATTTATATTGAGGACCAATAAGGACTTACCCATTCGGGCCGAGGGCTGGGCAGGTTTCGCATCCGGATCCGTTGCGGCCGGTATCGTGTTGGAGTAGTTTGCCAGGGACGAAATGAGCGTGGTGATTTGTGGTCGTTCCTGGATTTCCTCCTGTAAAAGATCAAAAATAAATAATAATATGAGAAGTTTGAAAGAATTTTTTAATGTTACATCAATTATTATATTATTCTATCAACTTCAGATAATACAAATATTGCTATTATGGCCGACTTGAAAATACCTATTCTTCTCAATAAAATGTATTTGCTTAGATTATTAGACAACGTTTTTTTCCAGAATTTATCAGTTTTTTAACAAGTTTTGACAAACACTCCCATGAAACTGAGTTTTTCTCAGAATTTGTAAAAAAAAACTGGTTAGGTTCTACAGAAACTCCTTATGATTTCCCTATGGATATTTCAGGCAAGGAAGACTTAAAAAGTTCCTGGTGGAATTGCAAAAATAAGTTACGAAATGTCATTCTATATTTTTTAAGATACATACTCGTATTCGTTAAGGAATTGCCGAACAGAATTTCAGTAGGGCTCCCGATTTGTTTTACCGAAATATTTAATGATTGTAATAATGCCCAGAAAGGTGTTCTGTAGAAGTAATGGGTTAACGCAAACAGGAATAATAATTGGTATTGTTTGTTACTCTTATTGAAATATCTTAGACGACATTTAACCCTTTGGAGCCGGAGGGGTCATATATGACCCCGGCGATGAAACCGAGCATAACAAACGTGTTCTACACCAGCGAGGTTGCGTCGACAGCGGCGAAAAAAAAACGGCTCCAAAAGGTTAAACAGATTTTAAAATGTAATTTCTGGATATTTTGTTGGGGAATTTCTGGTAAAATATATACATACATTCTTAAGTGAACATTTTGATAAAAATCCTACCGCGGACAATTTCTAGCCCAACTTTGAGAACATTTCATAAGACATTCATGATGAAATTTAAAGAAAATGCTGGAAAAGTTATTCTGATCTTGTTGCCAGAAAATATTTTCGTAGAAAGTTTCAATAAATTTGAATCGGATTTCAGGTACAAATTTCAAGAATTTGGTAAACATGAAACCTTTAAAATAATGTAATGTAAATCATATATTTTTTTCAATATTGTTTTATGGCTTCTTCGGAAATTACTTTTAGAATTTTTTTTAAAGAATTCCTTTGAATATTCTCACATGAAATGGTTTAAAATAAACAGATTTATCTGACTAAACATGTCTGCGATAGGCCAGCCAAGGGCTGAAAGTCTCTCAAATAAAGATAAATCAATCAATCAATGTCTGCGATAACTCCACAGAAGTCCAATGCTTTTATGATGATCTTAAGTGGAGAATTTCACCAGACAATTCATAAAACGTCCTCCATCCATTATTTTTTTACGAAAAATTCTAAAGAGCACCGTTTAGTAGTTGCCAATAAAAAACGTTCGGGGATTGAAAGCCATTGAAATAATCTAATGTATTTTTAATAGTGTTTTGAATGTTCCTGCAAAAATAAATAAGAGACGTTCTAGGCTATTGAAGAATTATTATTTTTATTATTTATTTATTTTAAGGACCCTTTAACTGAGTTGAAGTCATTTGGGTTGGGTCATTTGGGGAAATATGATAAAATGACCAAAACTTACTTCAGTAATATCTTAATATGCATTATTTTACTTTGCAGAACTTTTGCCTCTTATTTCTGAAGAATACAATCTTTTATACTTTTTTTTCGCACTGGCTTTCAGCTAATTTTTCCTTCGTTATTTTCATAGGTATTGACCGAGTTATTTTTTTTTTATTTATTCGTATTTCACGATGCGACCCTATTTTATGGAAAACCGATAAAACTATTTCCTTAAACTACCACGGCAGACTAGCAGGGAATTCTGTTGAATATTTCAAAAGATTTTGTTTAAAAAAAAATCTTAAAATATTTTGTTATTCCTATGTATCCCTAAGGGGTTCAGGATTTATGTGTGATAATATTTCCCATTAGATTAATTACAAAGACGTCTAAAGCAATATCACCGAAAATAGCTTCGTGATATCAATCGAAAGTTTACTATGTGTAAAAATAATTTCAAAAATTTTCAGTATTTTCGAAAATTATGAAAATAAATTTGCCAAGTTTAATGTGGTCTCGCAACGGAGCTACCGAAAGATTCACTAAAAAAATCTTCAAATGATTTATCAATGGTCTTTTTACAAATGTATCCAAACAGAAAACACACAGTTTAACGGGCACGTAAAAAACTGATGCCTTAATAGTCTACCATAACTATGTTGTATTTTGTTTTACTTTACCAGGGTTTGATTGATTTGTCTTTATTAAAGAGACTTTCAGCCTAACTTTTCCAGGGCTTGTAATTAAAATATTAATATTTTGAAGGCAGAACATAATATTTTGTTGCAATAAAAGCTTTAAATGCTTTTTGTATGGAGGAATCCCTTGAGAAATCTCCGGACGAATACCCGAAGGAATTCCTTTAAAAATCCCTGGAGAATTCTTAGAGCAATCCCCGGAGGATTTCTTGGAATAATAACCGGATAAAATCCTGAAGGAATCACGAGAGGTATGACTGGACGGATTCCCGGATTATTCCTGGATGAATCTCTGAATACATCTTCTGAATTTTCTGGATGTATCCCCGGATAATTCCTGGAGAATACCTGGAGTAATATTTGGATGAATCCCCGGAGGAATTTTCTGGATGAATTCTTGGACAATTCCTGGAGGAATACCTGGATGAATCCCCTGAGGAATTCCTGAAAGATTTCCTGGAGAAATTTCTGGAAGAATCCGTTAACGAATTCCAAGAGATCCTTGGATGAATTCCTGGAGCAATCCTTGAGAAGTTCTTGGAGGAAACCCTGGAGGAAACCCTGGAGGAATCCCTGAGGGAATCAATAAAGATGTTATTGGCGGAACCCCCGAATGAATTTCTGGAGGAATCCCCGGAGAGATTCCTGGAGGAATCCCCGCCCAGAGAAATTCCCGGATGAATTCCTGGGGAAATTCCCGGAGGAATTCCCGAAGGAATTACCTGGAGGAATTTCTGGAAGTATTAACGGAGGAATTCCTGGCGGAGTTTTCGGAGGAATTCCAGGAGGAATTCTCGGATGAATTCCTGGAAGAATTCTCGGAGGAATTCCTGGAGGATTTCTTGGAGGATTTCATGGAGGAATTCCCGGAGGAATTCTCGGAGGAAGTCCCGGAGGAATTCTCGGAGGAATTCCTGGAAGATTTTTTTGGAGGAATTCCTGGACGATTTCTCGGAGGAATTCCTGGAGGATTTCTCGGAGGAATTGCTGGAGGAACTCCTGAAGGAATTCTCGGAGGAATTGCTGAAGGAATTCTCGGAGGAATTCCTGGAGGAATTCTCGGAGGAATTCGTGGAGGAATTCTCGGAGGTATTCCTGGAGGAATTGTCGGAGGAATTCCTGGAGGAATTCTCGGACGAATTCCTGGAAGAATTCTCGGACGAATTCCTGGAAGAATTCTCGGACAAATTCCTGGAGAAATTCTCGATGGAATTCTCGGAAGAATTCCTGAAGGAATTGTTGGAGGAGTTCTCGGAGGAATTCCCGGAGGAATTTTTGGAGGAATTGCTGGAGAAATTCTCGGAGGAATTCCTGCAGGAATTCTCGGAAGAATTCCTGAAGGGATTCTCGGAGGAATTCCTGGAGGTATTCTCGGAGAAATTCCTTTAAGAACTCTCGGGGAAATTCCTGCAGGAATTCTCGGAGATATTCCTGGAAGAATTATTGATGGATTTCCCTGGAGCAATTCCCAGGAAGAATGCCTGGAGCAATTTACTGGAGGAATTCCTGGAGGAATTCCCTGGAGGAATTCCCAGGAAGAATTCCTGGAGCAATTCTCTGAAGGAATTCCTGGAGGAATTCCCTGGAAGAATTCCTGGAGGAATTCCCTGGAGGAATTCTCGAAGAAATCCCCGGAGCTTTATTGAAAGAATTTCTTGGATGAATACCCTGGAGGAATCTCTGGAGGAATGTCCTGGAAGGATTCCCTGGAGGAATTCCTGGAGGAATTCCCTGTAGGAATTCCGAGAGGAATTCCTGGAGGAATCCCCTGGAGGAATTCCCTGGAGGAATTCCTGGAAGAATTCCCTGGAGGAATTCTAGGAGGAGTTCCTGGAGGAATTTCCTGGATGAGTTCCTGGAGGAGTTCCTGGAGGAGCTCCTGGAGGAATTACTGGAGGAATTCCCTGTAGGAATTCCTGGAGGAATTCCTGGAGGAATTCCCTGGAGGAATTCCTGGAGGATTTGTCAGGAGGAATTCCTGGAGGAATTCCCTGGAGGAATTCCTGGAGGAATTCCCTGGAGGAATTCCTTGGAGAAATTCCGGGAGTAATCCCTGATGGAATTCCGGGAGGAATCCTCGAAGGAATTCCGGAAAGAATCCCCAAAGGAATTCCGGGAGGAATCCCCAAAGGAATGCCGGGAGGAATCCCCAAAGGAGTTCCGAAAGGAATCCCCAAAGGAATTCCGGGAGGAATCCCCGGAGGAATCCTCGGAGGAATTCCGGGAGGAATTCTGGGAGGAATCCTCGGGGGAATTCCGGGAGGAATCCTCGGAGGAATTCAGGGAGGAATTCTCGGAGGAATTCCGGGAGGAATCCTTGGAGGAATTCCGGGAGGAATTCTCCGGGGATTTCTCCAGGAATTCCTCCGAGAAGTTCCGGTAGGAATCCTCGGAGGAATTCCGGTAGAAATCCGCGGAGGAATTCCGGGAGGAATCCCCGGAGGAATTCCTGGAGGAATTCCTGGAGGAATTTTTGGAGGAATTCGTGGAGGAATTCTCGGAGGAATTCCGGGAGCAAGCAGAGTGATGTTCTTTGAAATATGCTGTCCAATATTGCACTAAAAAGAGCTTGTGTTCGCTTAAACCAGCTACTGCTCATTTAATCAGCACACCTACTCTTACTTCTCTTAGCTCTAATACCATAAATCACACGTTGTGGAAGACATCTGAAGTGCCTTCACATTTTGCCGGTTCCGACATGGCGCCACCCAATTACTTGGGACCAGACACTCTCTGTTGCCATATATGTACAGCAGTAAGTACCCATTTGCACCGGCAGTGGTGACAATGAGAAAGAAACGGAAGAAAAACGCCATTTCTTTCACACCTGGCTGCCCGGGGTAGGTAGGTAACCATAACGCCAAAATGTGCCACGTGTAAAGGCAGCCATAAATTTTCATAATTATCTGCCGAGAGCGACGGCTTGGAGCCTGCGGAAAAAAGGTCAACACTGTCAGCTGTTTTCTAAATGAGGTGTTTAATTTGCCGGATGTCTTGTTTCTCTGGCATCGTTTGGTACGCAGGAGCTGTTCAGTTTTCTTACTGCTTGCGGCATGTTATATTATGGCATTTATGGAAATTCTGCCATTTTATTACTTGAATTTGGTGGTTTTGTGAATTTTATTTTTCATGTGTATTGTAGGTAGCTCCACAGTCGTTAATAATGTTTGCAGGAAACGCAATATTGGAATATTGGAACGGAATATTGGGTATTTAGGACTTCATTGATAACCTAGAACATCCTGAACACCATGAAATTTGGAAAAACAAAATAATTGACATACCAGTTGTTCTGTACGCTGAACTTGGATGTAGGTTACGTTTATATGTATTTATTTAGCCTTCGTTAAGAATATCAAAAGGTGTTACATATTCTGGAATGTTCTAGGTGTTCCAAACTGTCCTATAGTAAAGTCCTTCAAATCTACAAGAATAATTTTATGTATTTTCGCCACAAATAATAGCATTGCATAACCTACTGGGGTCCGTGAAGCTCTTGACATCTACAATGACACTTATAGACACTATAGGGCTATTTCAAGTCAGTCAAACTATCCTGGAGTACATAACTTCAGATCTACACTCGTAACAGTAGCCATATCTGTTCTACTGAATAACGCTGCATAATCAACCGCAGTTGCTGGAGCAATCTGGAGTTTACTAGCTTATTATAAACCTTTAAGACATTCAGGGCCGTCCAAACTGTTCTATAATGAAGTCCTTCAAATGTACAAGAATAACTTCATATGTTTTCACCATAAATAATAATATTGCATATTCTGCTGGGATCCACGAAGCTTTTGAAATCTTAAATGTCATTTAAAAACACAATGGGAATGTTCCAGGTCAGCCAACCTATCTTTGAGTACAGAACTTCAGGTCGACATTCGTAATATCAGCTATATCTGACGTACTGTGTAACGTTTCATTATCAATCGCGGTGACTGGATCAACCTGAAGTCTACTATATATTATTATGAACCTTTGGGATATTGAGGATCGTCCAAACTATCCTGAAGTTTAGTTTGATAGTAACAGTAGTTATTCTCACAATGAACTTTAGACTGTAATCTGAGGGGGTTAGAAGCAAAGGGGTGTAAGTGACAAAAACCTAGTTTCGAGTAAATGAGGTTCAAAGTTTTGGACCATTTTTTTTTATTCCATACAAAATGTAAGAAGTTTCAAAATCATCCCAATTTCTCCCAATTTTCTCAGATTTATTGTAAGTTTTCTAATAATCGTAGAAACAATCTTAAAAAAGTTCCTGAAAGATTGAAATCTGAAGAATTTTATGATATGCTCAGCTCAAAATCGACAAAATGGTCACTTACACCCCTTTGATTTCGGGCCCCTCATCTGTAATTCCCCTGGTATATCAAGAGTCATTTTAAGATAGTTATGATATATTGCAGATCAACAGCACTACTCCTGAGACCATAGCTTCAAGTCTACACTTGTGATAATAGCTTTTGCCACTACGTTAAGTAGTGTTACATAATCCACTATACTTACCAAAGCAGTTACAGGTACAATAAGCGATGTTATATATTTTTGGGATATTATGGACCTTCTTACTGCTATGAAGCTTCGTTGATAAAAACCACCACTGTAATTTTCAGAGGACTTACTGAACTTGATAGATTACAAATCGTAGCTTTGTATAACGAAAGAAGTTACCGTTACACCCATAGACATAAAGATCCAAACTCAAGAACAGTTTTGATGACCTAAGATATCCCGACAGATCGGATATTGTATATTGACCTTTCAGACGACTTACTGGACATGATAGACTACAAATCGTAGCTGTGTATAATGAGTTACCGCTACACCCGTAGACTAGGGGATCTAAACTCAAGAACAGTTTGGATAACCTAGGATATTCCGACTGATCTGATACTGTCTGTTGAACTTTCAGAAGACTTGCTGAACATGATAGATTACAAATCGTAGCTTTGTATAGTGATAGAAGTTACCGTTACAACCGTAGACTTTAGGATCTAAGCTCAAGAACAGTTTGGATGAGCTAGGATATCCCGATCGATCGAATATTGTCTATTGACCTTTCAGAAGACATACTGGACATGATAGATTATAAATCTTAGCTTTGGATAATGAAAAAAGTTACCGTTACACCCGTAGACTTATGAATCTAAACTCAAGAATAGTTTGGATGACCTAGGATATCCAGAAAACTTAGGTTCCAGAAAAGCGTAGAAATAACTCCATAATAACGCTTGGATAAAATCCAGCTTCAAAGGGTTAAAAAAGGTGTCACAGTGATAACTGAGTACAATAATAATTTATGTTTTATCATTTTCCCCTGCTGGTGGAGCCTTACACTTGAACGAATATCAATGCCGCATTTCCATTGCTTCCCTATAACCAATGGAGTCAATATTGAATCTTTTTTTACCTTTACCGTTTCCAAGCTCCGACTGATAGCGCAAACAATACGGCAACTTCCTGAACAAGTGGATCCTTTTCCACTTCGTTTCCGCATTAACTAGGACATGCAGTGCGCGCACGTGGAATGATTGGCTATCTTGGCGCATTTTCTGGCACGGATAGTGGTGGTCCGGAGGGTCCGGCTATTATTAATTTAGTCGCCACTTGGCCATCGTGTTGTCGTCACTTGCCTGTGTCCGTTCCAATGTTTGCGTTGGAACCATGTTTTCATTATTATTAATAATAACATCCACCATATTTGCGTCGTCGTCGTCGTCATCGTCGTCAAAGGCGAAAGGCGAAGTGGCAAAAAGGGATTCCCATCTGGTGAGAGGCATGGTAGCTCTTTTCGCTATTAGCGCGGTCGTTCCTCTTGCAAACGAGCAAAGTGGGATCATATCGTTTCCGTGTACACTTTCATCGAGCGCCACGTGCACGTTTTCTACCCACAGAATGAAATGGACGGCACTTGAAAGCTGATGCCACTCTGCTGCAAAAGGTCGGCTGCTGCGGGAAAGGCTTGGGAATTGAAGTTTTGTTGACTCACCAGTTCACCACCAATGCGGAGGAGCTACTAGGTAGTTAGGAACTGTTTATAAAGGAGCAAGCACCAGCAATGGCGGCGATCGAAGATGGTCGGTAGCACAAGTGCACTTGAAAGCCAAAGCTGCACTTGGAATCCATTCCGGGGCCGGAGTTGCCTTGCCTTTGCTCCTAGGTTGTTGATGCATTCGGAAAAATGAGAGCAGAGTTGTGGAACAGCGCTTAACCTTTATAGCCGGATGCCCTCCTGGGTGCGGGTTTGGACCTGAGCAATTTAAAAAATTATGCACGCTTCATCGTAGCATAAATGGGATTGATGTGACTTCATGAACTGGAATACTTATTAGTGAAGTTAACGTAAATGGGGTAATAATTGTAGCGGAATGAGCTACTCGGTAGAAGCTACTCCAATATGTATTACCCAGGTTTTCTCCAAGCGTTGTTCCTTTACAATCCCCACACCCCACAGAATTGTTTCCCAATGTTTCTTTTAAAAGCATGAATTTGTTTAGTTCAAGCATGTTCAAGCTTGAACAATTTGTTCTGTAGTTTCATTTGAAATTCTGTTGTTCTGTAGTTTCATTTGGAATTCTTCCAAATGTTGGATTTTTTTCAATTTTGTTTTCATTCCCTCTATGGATGCTTTCTTGATTTTTTTCAATTTTCACCAGAAGTTCTTCCGAGAATCCTAGAATTTTTAATAGCACTTCTTTCAAGAATTTCACCAAAAGTTGCTTGGGCAGTCGTTACAGGAGTTCCTCGAGTAGTTTAGTTAGGAAAGTTTCTAGATATTCCTCCGGCAATCCTTGCGCGGCCTCTTTCGGTGTATCCCGCGTAAATTCTTCCAGGATTTCCTCCGAGAATTTTACCAGAAGTTTCGCTGGGGAGTCTTACATGATCGGTGAGGGATAATCATCGTGGAACTTTACAATTATTTGGTTTGATTGGCTTTTATCGGTGAATTCTCCTATAAAAGTCAATCAAACCAAAAAATAATAAGTCTTACATGATTTCTTCTAGAAATTCGCCTTTTGAATCCTTCCAAGGATTTCTCCAGGTATTATTGTACGAGTTTGTACAAGGAGAATTTCTTCATTAATATCACTGGGGGTTTTCAAAGATTCCTCAGGAAACACTAGTTAGAATTCCTCTGGGAATTCTTGTTGGTACTTTTTTCCGATTTTTTCCAGAATTAGCTCCTCTGAGAATTCTGGGACTTCTTTCTTAAGATGCTTCTTTTTAATTTTTTCGAGAAATCTTCCTTTCTTTGGGGAATTTCTTTGACCATGTCTTAAGAAACTCCTTCGGCATCTTTTTGGCAGTTCCTTTAGGGATTCCTTTGGTAGTTCGCTAAGAAATTTCTTACGGACATTCTTTTTGTAGTCCCCACAAGTTTTTTTTCGAAGTGCTTAAGGCAATTTCTTTAGGAGTTCCTGTCGCAATTCGTTTGGAGATTCTTTCAGCAATACTTTTGAGAATTAATAAGGAGAATCTTTTTTTGCAATTACTTTAATGCCTTTAACCTGGGAATTTAATCTGGAACTCCTTTAGGAATTCCTTCCTTCAAAAATACTCTAATGATTAACGGCTGCGCAGTCTTAGGCTTCGAAAAACTAGTTTTATTATTTGCCCGACGTTTCCACATGGTTAATATTTATTTTTTTATTTTCATATTTGTTATCCGCCTGAGGAAGACACTATCCCAGTGTCGAAACGTCGGGTGATTAAAAACTCGTTTTTTGAAACCTAAGACTGCGTAGTCGTTAACCTATAGAGTCAACCTTACAGTCGATATTATCAGCGATATTCAAAAATACTTTCTGCAATTTATTTGAATATTCCCTTTTAACCTTCCGTAACTCGCGCGGTTGACTACCTGCGTCAGCACCACGCCAATTCAGAGTACAAAAAGCGAGATTTTTTCAACGTGTTGTACAAAATACAACAGCGCGATCGCTCGTGGGTTAAATTCTTTTCGAGATTTCTTCCACAATTTGTTTGGGAATATCTTCGACAATTCTGGCACTTTTTGTGGAAATTCTTTGGAAGTTGCTTCGGCAATTTGTTAAGGAAGCCCTTCGAAAATTCCTCTGTCGTTTGTTTATGGTTCGAAATTGACCGAGTCACAACAGAAAAATGACCCGTGTAAAATGTATCAGGTAAATTCGACAGCTCTTTGAATTGTTCTTCCGACAATTCATTTGAGTTTTTTTGGGTCGACTTTTTTTATATAACTTTGTTGGGATTTCATTTTAAAACTATTTTGGAAGCTCCGGTAATTCCTTTGAGAATTCTTCTGGAAATTTAACCAATAATGCCGTCGGCAATTGCTTGAGCAATTTGTTCAGGAAATCCTTCGACAGTTTCTTTGGTGCCCTGTTCGGTCTTCTCTCCTAGAACATGTTCGATGAATCTTTTGGAAATCTGTGGAAATCTGAATATTTGCTCGGTAATTCCTTGGATGATTTATTAGGTAATATCTGTAAAATACGCTTCAGTCATTCATTGCGTAATTGCTTTGGAAATTGTGTCGTTAATTTCTTGGGGAAACTTTCTGATTTTTCCCTTAAAAATACCTTTGGAGATGCGTATTTTGATTCATTCGGGAATTCCTTCGAAAATTTCGTCGGTAGTTATTACTGAAACTCCTTGGGAATTCATATTTTGATAGTTTCTTTGGAAATTCGTTCGGTATTTTCTATGAGAATTTTTATATCTTTTTTAGTTTTTTTTGACAATTTAATTTTGAATTTCTCCAGTATTTTCTTCGGTGTTTCATTTGATTATTGCATTGATTTACAGAGTATTTTGAAAATGCGTTCAGCAGTTCCTGCAGAACTTCTCTCAGATATTTTTTTGGGAATTCTTGTGACAATTCAATTAAAAACTCCTATCAGCAATTGGTTTGAATAATTCCTTTGATTTTTGGGGAATTATTTCTGCGTTTTATTTTGGAATTTCTTCAAGGACTCCTTGGTCCATGCATTTGAAAATTTTTTCGGGAATTCCTTCAGAGATTTCTTCGGCAATTTGTCTAGAACTTTTTTTCCATTTTTTTTTTGGCAATTTGTATGGAAACTCTTTCGGGAATTCTTTTGGCAATACGTTTTGAGAATGTTTTAACAATTTGTTTACGAAGTCTCTCGAAAATTTCTTTGTCAGTCTATCGTCAATTCTTCACTTTTAATTTGGGAGTTAATTGGATTTTCTTATAATTCTAATTTCTTGAGTAATTACTTAACCTTCCAGGACGCGCGCCATCAAGCAACCGAAACTGCACCGCGCTCGCGCTGTATACGAAGAGCGAGGTTTTTTGGTAGTGTTGTACTTTTTACAACAGCGCGCGCGCTGAAGGGTTAAGCATTTAACAAGTTTAAGGAATTTCTACGATAGATTCTTTGGTGACTCGGCCATTCCTCTGAGAATGTATTTGGTAAATCCTTCGGAAATTCATTCGACAACTTTTTCGGGGATTTCTTCGGTAACTTCTATTGAAATATCTTTTGACAGTTCATCCGGAAATGCCTCCAATGATGATTTCTTTTACAGTTTCTTTGGAAATTCGTCCGATTAGTGCTCGTGGAGCTATTATTATTTCGGCTTTTTTTGGTAATCTCTTGGTAAATTTATCAGAGGATTGTTTTGAGATTAGAATCCATTCTGATTGATATTTTATAGTTCTTCTTGACAATTCTATCGTGAGCTCTGTTATCATTTTTTTATATTATATTTCTTTTCAATTTCAGCGACAATTTATTTGGGAAAGCTTTTGGTAACTCTGGAAATTACTTTGGCAATTCTATTCGTATTCTTTGGAAATTGTTTCGGGAATTTCTTTTGAAATACTCTTCAGCAATGTGGGTCTATTAGCCATTCTTTCAGCAATTCCCATGGAAATTGTTTCAGTACATTAAGGGATTTGGATTTTTTAGAAATCTCATTGAAATAAAGATATTTGAGTAGTTTTTATAAAAAAAAAAGCCTTCGGACATAATTTGTTTTTTTTTTCAAAAAATCTGCAGGGGTTTGATCGTCAAATTATTTACAAATGCCTACAGTAATGTCTTTAGGAATTCTTCCGGCAATTTCTTCTACTTCTTAAAGATCACTCCAAGAGAAACTCCTGTAACGACACTGCAGGAGGAACTTCCAGAACCTAGAGAAATTGTCTCGGAATTACATATATGCATAAATAGTCCTGGAGGCCCTCCTAAAGGCAAACTTTTGAAAAAAAACAACTCTAGGAAAAACTGTTTTGGTGGACCACTTTTAAAAGAGTACTGCAAGAAGAATTCTTGGAGATCACTCCCGGAGCTGCCCTAAGCGATGTGTGTCCGTTAGTATCTTTGTAGATACACTAGTAAGAATTGAATTCTTATCCCCGAAGAACTTGTACTACTGGGTACGACTGGGTAACATTCCTGGAGGGACACTTCCTAAAGAACTTCTCAGGAAGCACTTTTGAAGAAATTATTGATGAAACGGAGGAATTTTCGTAGAAAATATCTCTGGATGACCATCTGGAGAAACATACTCTGAGTACTACTGGAGGGATACTTGAGGAAGAATCACCTGGTGTTATCATTGAAGGATATCATACAAAGTCCAGGTGGAACTCTATGAGAAGTTTCAGATGGAACTTCTGAATAAATGCCAGATGAAATTCTAGAACAAATTCCTGGTGATACTACTTCACAAATCTCATGTTGATCTCGTGGGGAAATCTCGGGTGGAACGTGAGGAATACCTGCTGGAACTCCAGGAGAAAGCCTAGGTGGTACTGATGAAGACTTTTTAGGTGGCAATCCTGGAGAAATTCCAAGTGGAACTCTTGAATGAATTCTAGATTAAACTCCTGGGAAAAAATCCAATTAGATCTGAATAAAAGCCAGGTGGAGAAAATCCCTGGGAAAACCTGGAGGACTCCAGAAAAAAAAATCATGGAACTCCTACCGAAATCTAAGTTGAAAGTCTTGGAGGATTTCCGGGTGAAACACCTGTAGGGATCCCAGGTGAAAATTCCGATTGAATCCCGGATGAAACCCCTGATCAAATCCCAGGTCAAACACTTGGAGAAACTTCAGGTCGAACTCCTTAAGGAATCATAAATTTGACCTTCGTAAATCATGGAGGAATTCAAGATGAAATAATTTGAATGGGAACCCCTGAACGAATCGCATTTATAGTTACCTCAAGCCTTGTTTATCTTTTTTTTTTTTTTCCTTCTAAACCATAGGGGGATAATCTGCTCAACAGACACCCTAACAGAAGGTTAGGGTAGTGTAGGTCTGACAGGCCGTCTTCTACAACAAAAGTAAAATCCAGGACTACTCTCTCCTCGTACCTCGTGGAACTGTCCCACGCGCGCTGCCATTTGACCATAGAGGCCATCCTGACAGTCCTGCGTATGCCTCTTGTGCCGCGCATTTCGAAGCACTCCATGTCCTCACTGATAAGAATGCTGATAGGCACCATACCAGTAATGACGCAGAGAGCGTCGTGTGACACGGTACGGTACGCGCTCGCAACTCTCAGGCACATAAGCCTGTAAGTACTTTCCAACTTCCGTCGGTAGCATTTAGTACTTAGCGCGGTGCCCCACGCCGGGCCGCCATACCCAAGTATGGATGTAGCAACACTAGCCAGAAGCTTGCGCTTACTGGCGTACACCGCAGAGCTATTGGACATCATCCGGGACAGTGCCGCAATAGCTGTGGAGGCTCTTTTACAGGCATAATCGACGTGGCTACCGAAGGTAAGCTTATCGTCGATCATCACGCCCAAGTGTTTGACGGAGCGCTTTGACAGGATAGTACAGTCTCCTACACTGATCTCCGTCTGCTGCTCCGACTTCAGGTTGTTAACAACCGTCACCTCTGTCTTGTGGTGAGCCAGCTCCAGTTTCCTGGACCGCATCCACGCCTCCACAACCTTGATCGAGTGGTTGGTAGTCAACTTTACCTCCTCGATCGTTTCACCGTAGACTTCGAGCGTAATGTCGTCGGCAAATCCGACAATCACCACTCCCACTGGATACTCTAACCTCAACACCTCGTCGTACATGACATTCCATAACACCGGACCCAGGATGGAACCTTGCGGGACTCCTGAGGTTATGTGAAAGCACTTCCGACCCACCTCCGTGTCGTAGACTAGTACACGATTCTGAAAGTAACTTCCGAGAATCTTGTACAGGTACTCCGGTATCCCCAGACGCAAGAGCGCATCGGCAATAGCAGACCAGCTGGCGCTATTAAACGCATTCCTTACATCCAGAGTCACTACCGCGCAAAAGCGAATTCCCCTCCTCTTAGGCTCGAGTGCTTTCTCGGCGGTTTTTGTAACCGACAAGATAGCGTCTACGGTGGACCTCCCCTTCCGGAATCCGTACTGGTTACTCGAAAGACCATTTTCGCCCTCGGTGAACCGCAACATTCTATTGAGGATGATCTTTTCGAGCACCTTCCCCGCCGTGTCAATCAAGCATATTGGTCTATATGCCGACGGGTCTCCGCGTGGTTTCCCCGCCTTTGGCAATAGTACCAGGCTCTGCCTCTTCCAAGCTTCTGGGAAAACTCCCTCGTCCAGGCATTTCTGCATAGCAGACCTGAACATCTCGGGAGCCTCTGCAATAGCTACTTTTAAGGCTAGGTTCGGAACTCCGTCCGGACCTGGGGCCTTACCTACGCTAAGGGACTTAGCTATCCCCGCAAGTTCCACATCGGTGACCCTCTCCTCATCGCCAGCCCCAGCCCCCGGCTGTCCTACGAAAGGAGGCCAAGGACTAGGATCATGACGCGGAAAAAGTCCTCCAATGATCCCCTCCAACGTCTCTGGAGATTGCTCTGTAGGAGCCATTACACCTCTCGTCTTGGCCATAACGATCCTGTAGGCGTCACCCCACGGGTTCGTATTGGCACTCTGACAGAGATCCTCAAAGCAGGCCTTTTTGCTTGCTCTTATCTCGGTCTTAAGCGCGGCTTTTGCAGCGGCGAACACCACCCGCCGTTCGTTTCGCTCTTCCTCTGATCGTGCTCGCTGCATCCGCCGCCTAGCCCGTAGGCAGGTGCGGCGCAGGTCCGCCGGCGGCCTCCCATTTCTAGGGTGGACTCGCCTAGGCATGGTCGCATCATACGCACGTGAGAGCACCGCTACCAGCTCGTCGCCGTCTAAACCGATTAAGTTTCGCTCACGGCGGAGCGCCTCCCTAAATACCCCTTCGTCGAAGTATGATGTCTTCCACCTGCGAGGGCTTGGCCTTGGCCTAGCCGCCTCTTCTTCTATCCGCTGTCTGCTGTTATTATAGTCGATACTGTAGCGAACCGCCAGGTGGTCGCTGTGAGTGTAGCCATCATCTACTCTCCAGTTCGAACTACTTGTTAGGCCAGGACTACAAAAGGTCACGTCAATAATTGACTCCGCTCCGTTTCGACTAAAGGTACTCTTGGTACCGACATTAGCCAAGTCGACATCTAAGATGGCCAGTGTTTCTAGCAGGATCTGACCCCGCTGGTTCGTGAAACGGCTTCCCCATTCCACGGCCCAGGCATTAAAGTCGCCTGCTATTACCACCGGCCTTCGCCCTGTTAGCACGGTCGTTAAGCGGTCCAGCATTTGCGTGAACTGCTCGATCGGCCACCGCGGAGGCGCATAACAGCTACAGAAGAAGACCCCGTTTACTTTGGCGACCACGAAGCCTTGTTTATCTGGAACTTGCGTTCAGGTAATGAGACTGCCTAAATATATGGTTTACCTAAATGAATCCATTACCTAAATTTCATGGGTTTTTCTGAGGACTTTCGGACCAAAGTAACATTTTGATGCCTGGCTAATTGTAAAGGTTTCGGGAACCCTCATAAAATTTTTTTTTTTTTTTTTTTTTTTTTTTTTTATTTGTGAATTTTAACTTATTGCTAATTCTTCACACAACCCTCATAAAACCATATTCCTTTTATTATGATTTTAAGATCTCTTCTAGTCTATTTGACAAAAAATGCTACTGTGCAAGGCGCTGAAGGCGTTTCAGGGCGTATCAAGAGGTTCCAGAGAGGCAATAGGGCACAAAAACTTGAAGCATTTTTAGGCAAAGTCGGTGACGAAGTATATGTCAGCCGAGCACTTGTTGTTCGTAGGCCGCGAGAGTACGGGAGATTGACATCTAAGAGCCGAAAAAGAGATAAAGTTGTGGAAGACGGACCCGGTTAGGGTGGTGCTTCGAATCCAGTTTGATTTTCTATTCCACAGAATCGTAACTTGTTCTGTGGCTTAGTTGGTTAAAGCGTTTGACTAGCGATACGGAGTCGTGGTTCTGAATCCCATGAAAACAAGGGGTATTTTTTTCAGAGGCGTTTAAGAGCGTTTTAAAGAAGCCTTTAAGGCTTCAAAGGCTTGGGGCATTTTCGGGGAGTTTCAGAGGGACACATGTGCGTTACTGGGGGTCAGGAAGTTTCAGGATGTTTTTGAAAGCATTTCAGAAAGATTTGGAGGATTTTCAGCAAGTTTCGGAAGCTTTACAGGGAAGTTTTCGGGGGACTCAAAGGGTCACAGGTGCATTACAGAGGGTCGTCTTATTTTGACAATACATTTTGGATCAATGCTCTCAGAGGAATTTCAGAGGTGTTTCAGGAGTTTGCAGCCTTGAAGAGATTTAAGACGTTCCACTGATTACGCCTGTAGAGTTGAAGATTCTCAAACAGGCCACCACTTAACAGCAATTGCATTTGGCTGTTCTAGCATGAATTCCATTCAAACCACAGTTTATGCATGTAGAAAGAAAGTTTTCAGCGAATCAAAACCCCCACCGTCTTTCTAAAAGTTCATGCTTTAATTTCCCTATCGCTCTGTACTCCCCTTAACTCCACTCACTGGTTCTTTCCCTCAGACTTGCCTTATCCGTAATCTTAAATCTTTTGGAAATGTCGCTGTATTGTTAGAATTTCACCCCCAATTTCAAGTTTTTAAATGTTTGGCGCCCTTTTTACGGCATTGGTTATCGAGCAGGAAAAGTATCATAAATATCTAAATATCCTCAGTGTTTTATATAACCCCCATACTTCATCGTCGCTTTAAAGGGTGATACGGTCAAAATTTGGTCACACAATTTTGTTCATAACTTTAGACTGCGTACACCAAAACAGCTAATTTTTGGACCAGTAATGCTACATTATATGTAGCTTATACCATAAAATTTTCATCAAAATCGATTAAGTATTGATTGATATATAGATGAAACCATCGACCTACCTTTTTAAAATTTTGTACAAAGGCGCTCCATAGTAAATTCCGGAAATTTAAGGTCAGTAAAGCACAATTTTGATTATAGAACAACCAATACTGCTCCGATTTTTATGAAAATTTTACAGTATAATACTATCATGAAAATACGTTCGCAGTAAAATTTTGAGCTATTTTGTATGAATACTTTCAAAGTTGTAGCAGTTTGAATATGAAAAAAACTGACCGGGTGCCACTTAAGCAAATATAACTTTGTAACGGCTCGATCAAACTGAATGAAATTTTTACACAGCATTTTGATATGCATACTTCACATACAGAAAAATTTTCATTGAATTCGGTTAAGTATTTCTGGCTCTATAAATAAAACAGTAAAAATGTGTTCTTATTTGTGAAAAAAAAAATTAAAATTGCAGATCTCAGGGTTCAACAATATCTCCGCAAATACTGGACCGATTTTGATGAAAATTTTATGGTACAAGCTACATATAATGGACCATTACTGATCCAAAAATCAGCTGTTTTGGTGTACGCAGTCTAAAGTTATGAAAAAAAATGTGTGACCAAAATTTGGCTTGACTTGACAAAATTTGACAAAATTTGACCACCTAAACAAATATAACTTTGTAATGGCTGGATCAAATTGAATGAAATTTTTACACAACATTTTGATATGTATACTTTACATACAGAAAAATTTTCATTTAAATTGGTTCAGTATTTCAGGCTCTATAAATAAAAGAGTAAAAATGTGTTCTTATTTTTTAATCCTCCTTGTACAACATTTTAAAATTGCAGTTTTCAGGATTCACAATATCTCCACACATACTACACCGATTTTGATGAAAATTTTATGGTATAAGCTACATATAATGTACCATTACTGGTCCAAAAATCAGCTGTTTTGGTGTACGCAGTATCAAGTTATGAAACCAATTGTGTGACCAAATTTTGACCGTATCACCCTTTAGTCAAAATATTTCTTAAATAACTTAAGAAGTAAGCTTTACCGTAGTAACATACCGAGTATAGATACAGGTTAGCACCGACTTTTCCATCTTTGGACACGAAAGGCTGCTCATCGGTGGGTTCACCTGGAAATAAACGAAGCAGAGTTTGTGGTTAGAATTTGCACTGATGCGAACAAACTTCTTTTTTTTTTCAGCAAAATGATGCACGTTCTTTTTCAATGTATTCTAGCTTTCGAAGCTTTCATCCTACTTAATACACACAAAACCGTACGAAAGAAATCAATGCAAACCAAAGCCGATAGTATCCCAGTTTCACGCTACAGTTGACATGTATGGTTTAGCAGATGCTGTCGTCCATAGAAAGAATAGAAAGTGGTGATTGGTGTCTCTATGCCTTTGCAGGGAGGAAAACGTGCTCAAGTGTTTGAAGCCCGGTGACGAGTATGGTGTGTGAAATGGTAAACCACTGCCTTGAGCAGTACGTGCTCTTTGAATGATGTGTGGGGTGAATGACGACGACAGAAACTGCAACAACAGCTGACTGACTGTCGTCTATAGAGGAGGGCGCAAATCAATATTTTTGCCGGTTGAACGACTAAAATGCTTTCGAAAGCGGAAACACAGAGAATTGTGAGGAATACAGTAGGATGATCCGCTGAAGTGTTTCCGATTGGGATGGAAGTTTCATACTCTCTACTAATGTGGAACACTACTGTCATGAGGGATCCATAGTTCCGCAAAGAAATATACACGGATGAATAAATATAAATCTGTTAAAGAAATAAAACAACTTGAAACGAGCTCACCAGTTTATGTTAATCGAATGTTTACAATACGCACACATTATCATAACTGCATTATACTTGAGCGTGCGTGCGGCAACAAAAGACTCCGTGTTTTTAAATGATCAACATACTAAACATGGTAATTTTTATAAGCTGTACAGTAATTGCTATTTCTCTCAACTTGACTTATACAACAAAGATTACACATTTGGTGAGTTATGGCGATGATTCCTTTAAAATCAAGTTATCTTAATAATCTGTATATGAGCAACATACATGTTATCCCAATTGCTTCATCAGTAAAAATTTAATAACGGGAAACTTTTTTTTCTATAGAATTCCACTTCAATAAATTGGCCGGAACGTCAGCGCTCAAAGTAGCATCATTTGCGCTGTGCTTTTCGTTTGAAAAATTCATCAACGATTGATTTTTCGCATTTTTGTATTCATACCGAGCGGGAAAGATAAACTAATTGATTGAATTTTTGTTTCCCCTGACGAGGCGATGAAATGAGGTTATGAATGTTCCATGCTCCCATAATAAATAATTGACCTGTGAAATTGTTGAACACAAACAAATCGAAAAATGGTACACTGCATTGAATACGAACAACGGGGGAAAATTTTCGAAAGGTTACCAGGAAGGATGCTGGAGGAACGCCTCATTCGATTGGATGCGTTGTCACGGCCGGATGCTCTTTTGCGTCGGATTAATCTGTGAACCGAAAACAACACGAACGCACGCATGCACCCAGGGAAAGGTGCCATCGTCAAGCTATGAAAATAACACTGTGACCCAGTACCGACGACCGACCGGGTCTTTGGAATAACACAAATGTAGCATAATAATATGAGCTGACGGCAGGAGTCAGGTTCGGGATGTCATTATCATTTAAGGGTGACACCGAACGTTTTTTTTTTTCGCAATGTTTGCACAAACGGTTGAATGAACTTTAAAAAATGAAAACATAATGCTAGGGAGGTAGCGGTGACTGTGGTTGCCACGGTGAAACCTAACACAGCGTTTATAATTAGATTGTTTGGTTTGTCAGTTGAGCACACATAAATTGCTTTTGAAATTTTAATAATGCGAAGTAATGTTCAGTTAACCTCCGGGGGCATAAATGATTTGTGTGGGTGTGTGCTTTTTTCGCGTTTTGTGATAATCATTTGCAATCTATTCAAATGTTGCATTTTATAAATGAATATTCTGTATAAAACTACAGGTATACCTCTGTTATGTGGACATTTCAATTTTAAAAATATCTATAAAATCGAATTTTACACAAAATCGAAGCAAAATGTTTATTAAAATTTTTATTTCAATTGTACCTACCAAAAAATATGAAAATTTAGTTTTCTAAAAAGACTCGGAGTATTTGGCATATATGAGTAATTCTCGCTAAATAATGACATATTCGGACATACACAATAACGTTATTTGCATGAATGTTCCAAAGAATTGAAAAAGTTCAGAAATTCATTCAGAGATATATTGATATGTTTGTATATTTGAAAATGTCTCCGAGGATTAACCCAGGATAGTTTGTTAGAGGCGAATGGATTAAAATTAATAAATTAAAAGCGCTAAAAAAAAACAGCATTTTCTTTACGAATTGCTTCAAAAAGTTTCCTTTAAGAATTTCATCAGAGATTCCTCCAGGGATCCCTTCTGAAATTCCTCAAGGGGTTCCTTCGAAAATTTAGAGATTCGTGATAAGCACTTGATAGAGCGTGGTTACTGGTTGTGCTGTATTTGCCGAACGATCTTTCTGTACGAGTAGTGTAGCTTGTATCGCTATATGGTCGGTCGTTTGCGTTTTGTTGCAATTCTGCGATGATAAATAGATGTAACTGAACTCAGAACTTCTAACATTATTACAATGGTTTCCGAAGATAACTTCCCAAATAAAATCAATATGTTACAGATTATTTCAGAAAATCTTCCATGTGTTTCGCCAGTTGTATCACAAAAAATCTTTTACGAAATCTGGCATGAATTGTTTCGTGATCACCATTTCCTGAATGGTTTCAAACAAATCATTCCAGAGATTGTTTGAGAAATTTGCTTAGGAATTACTTCAGAAATTCCTCTGATTATTTATTCAGAAATTTCTCCAGGCATTCGTTTGGAGAATCTATTGGAGAATCCTTTAGAAAATATACCTATTTTTTCAGAAATTCTTCTAATTTTTTTCCTAAAAATTTTTTTTTTTTGAAAATTTGTCTGAATATTAGGGTATCGCGCCACTTGGGCGGTGGTTCTATATTCGTCTGATTGCCACTAGAACTCAGTCAATTTTGACCCAATTGATTTGAAATGTTGTATACGGGTAGATACTATACCTATCTCACCACATTCCAAAAGTTGTGCCAATCGGTTCAAATTTGACTGAGTTATAGTGGAAAACAGACGAATATAGAACCACCGCCCAAGTGGCGCGATTCCCTACGTCAAAAATTTCCTCTCGGATTCTTTTCAAAAATCTTCCATGGATTCGATCGAAAAATTTCTTCAGGGATTTGTTTTAAAATTCCTCGCATTTTAAAAAAATTCACAAAGAATTCTTTAAAAGCGTCTTGCATGATTAACTTCTAATATTTCTCCGTTATTTTTTTTTTCAAAAAACCATCCACGAATTCGAGCAGAAATTCCTCCAGGGATTCTTTCAAAAAAATCGTTCAGAGATTCCTCCAGAAGTTCCTTCAGAAATTTATTCAGAAGTTTCTCCAGAGATTTCTTTAATAATACTTACAGCGAAGCTTTCAGAAACTACTCCAGAGTTTTTCAGAAAATGTTACAAAAGTTCCTTGCAAAAATTGTACTTGAGTTACTTTGGAAATACTTCCGATGAATTCGCCAGAAATTCCCACAGCAACTTCCAAATTCTCCAGATGTTCCACTAGGGTTTCCTCCAGAATCTACTCCTCCAGAAAAGTAGTGTAAGAAAGTTGTAAATAAGCTTCTGCAGAAATTTCTTCAGCGATTTCTTTAGAAAATCCTTAAGAGATTTACCCTATTTTTGGGACTTTTCTAGATTTTAATATATCGAATATATCGAAAATTCTTCGGAAATTCCTTTGAGAATTCTCTTAAACGATCTTCCAAGGATTTATTTCAAAACTTTCTCCTGAGTTTGCTTTAAAAGTTGCTCCAGGGATTTTTTTTTTTTTGAAAATCTGGATTTCTGTCAGACAATCTCTCTGAGATTTCTTTAGACATTCCTCCAGGGACACTTAAAAAAAATGTGAGATGCATTCGGGAATTTCCTGCAGGTGGGCTTTTATTATTATCGTACAAATTGGGCCGAAGGGTTTCAAATTTTCCTTTATTTTTTTCCACAGGCTGGGCTCATGAACATATGAACAAAAAAAAAATGAGAAAAATTCAGGGTCGTCTAAAAACTCAGGCGGAAATTCTTTGTTTTCCGCTGACACTACTTACTTTGGAAAATCATAACTCAAGAACGAAGCATCACAGAAACAAAGTTTTTTTAGGAAATGAAAGAAAATTTTCTCAGAAATCCAAAAAAAAAATATGAAAAAGGTTTCCACAAAATTTTCCACAGTTGAAAAATTTTGTAAAGAAAAGCCGGAAAAACAATGCTTGAGCTCGTGGAAATCTTAGAAAAAAATATTTTTGAGAAGGTTATTTCATAAGCGTTAATCGCTGAAATTTTTGGAATGCCCTTTTTTTCGTTTTTGAGATATGGCCAATTTTGTTGAAAAATGTCCAAATGTAGAGTAAAGTGGGGCAAAAGTTCGAGTGGGGCAAGAGTTTCTTTTGAATTTTTTGAGCTCAATTCAAATTATTTCTTTCAGGTGTCAAGGTTGTTCGAAGCCTTTTTGAAAATGAGTCTTTCACTCCAAAAATTATGAAAATTGAACAATATTTCGAAAAGTTATGACAAATTGTTGGTTTTTGATCAAAAAATTGTAATATGCGATGGTCCTACCAAAGCATGGAATGAATTGTAATAACATCGAATTCGATAGTTTGTTTTGGGGCGTAGCTAGGTATATTTTGAAGATGCTTTAGCATGTATAATTTTTTGCGAAAAAGATTTGGAAATCATATTTTACACATAGTGGGGCAAAAGTTCGAATTGTGGGGCAAGAGTTCGAGTCATGTGGCAACTTTAGGTAAAAACCTAAAATTCTACAAAATGTCCATATTATCTCTAAAAATGATAGAATTAGTGAGAAAAATCGATCAAAGTTGAATTTTTTTTTGTTTTATCTGAATTTGGCGGAAAACTACTAATTTTTGGTGTAGTAAATTTAACCCTCATTTGGGTAAAATCCAGGTGGAATTTTAAAGTGTATTCCAGTTCCAACATCAAATATTAATTGGTTTCAGATATTCCTATTACCAAAGTGTCAAAATAGTTTGCAACGGCTAACCAAATTCCACAAACATTAGATTCGAACTTTTGCCCCAGTGGTGGGGCAAGAGTTCGAATAAGACACACCCATACAAAAAGTGTTGTAACTCAAAATTGAAAAGTCAATTGGCGTAACTTTGTTTAGCAAAGTTTTAGCTCATGGATGATAGAATCACCAGACGGTATTCATTTATTTATATCTGCTTTGGTTTTTTGAAAAATATAGAATTTTCAACTAGGGTCGAACTTTTGCCCCACCTTACTCTATCATATAAGCCTTTTCTTAGAAAAAATAGAACTCAAGAACGAAGCATCGTATCGTAGAAACAATTTTTTTTAATGAAAATGAAAGCAAATTTTCTCAGGAATCAAAAAAAAAATATGAAGTGAAAAAAGTTTTCCACAAAATTTTCCATCGTTGAGAAAATTCAGAAAGAAAAGCCGGAAAAACTATTCCCGAACTCGCGTAAAATTTTCAAAAAAAAATATTTTTGAGAAGGTAATTTCATAAGCTTTGATCGCTGAAATTTTTGGAATGGACTTTTTTTTCTTTCTTGAGTTATGGTCAATTTTGTGAAAAATAACCATTTACGCATACAGCGGGTGCACAAAATGTTTGGAATAGGCAACTTTTTTTTCACAAAAAAGTTCAACATAACCTATTATTTTTCATAGAATGCATAAAAAAATCTCAAATATTGTTGATAAACGTTAAAAAATTCATTAAATTCGGTTCACTGATCTCCAAGATATGATAGTTCAAAAATTAGTGTTTTACCCGAACGGTTCTTACTTCGCGAAAAATTAATCAATCGAGCCCAAATTTGTACCAATGATGCACATATAATAGGTTGACAAACAGTCAAAATTTGAGATATTTTGTACTTTATGAAAAGTTACAGCATGTTGAATTTTTTTGTGGGAGAAAAAAGTTGCCTCCCAAACATTTTGGCCATCCCCTGTATATTATATGGTCATTTTTCACATAATTGGCCATAACTCAAGAACGAAAAACAAGTACATTCCAAAAATTTCAGCCATCAAAACTTATAAAACTACCTTCTCAAAAAAATTTTTTTTTTGAAAATTTCCCGCGAATTCGGGCATAGATTTTCCGACTGAAGAGAACCCTGAATTTTTCTCATTTTTTTTGTTCATATATCCCTTCCTGTGGAAAAAGTTTCATGAAAATCTTGGACCTTTCGGCCCAATCTCTTACGGTTATAAAAAAATGCCAGGTACTCCAATAGAAACTGCTCTTTAGGGGTTCTTAAAAAAAAAAAATTGGGATTTTCCAGAAAATCTTCAATGGCTTTTATTATAAATTGGACTAATAATTTCTTCAGAAATATCTCAAGATTTTTCCCCACAAATTTCTCTACAAATTTCTCCATACTTTGAAAAAACTTCCATAGGTTTTTCGATAATTTTTTCATGAACTATTGCTGAAATCCATCCTACACACTTAATTTGTAAGGGCCCATATAGCCGAGGCGGTAAACGCACGGGTATTCAGCATGACCATGCTGAGGGTGATGGGTTCGATTCCCGGTCGGTCTAGGATCTTTTTGTAAAGGAAATTTCCTTGACTTCCTTGGGCATAGAGTATCTTCGTGCCTGCCACACGATATACACATGCAAAATGGTCATTGGCAGAGGCAGCTCTCAGTTAATAACTGTGGAAGTGCTCATAGAACACTAAGCTGAGAAGCAGGCTTTGTCCCAATGAGGACGTTACGCCAAGAAGAAGAAGAAGAACACTTAATTTTTAAAACCGTGTTCGGTAAATTTTTGACGAAAACAGAACAGCTGAATACAGTGTAACGCTTAGTCACTTTTTTGAATTGGACATAGTTTTTCAAGATTTTAGGTGTAAATTAAAAGTAATTATTTTCATTGAATATTTAAAAAAAGGTTAACATCGTTGAATTTGAAATGCACGGCTAAATTAGGATAAAAGCTCTTCTTTGTACTGAAATATTTAAGTCACTTTATTATACAACTTTCTATAAAAGCTCATTGAAATAGGATAAAAGCTTTTAAAGTTATTTGTACTAAAAAGTTCCGGATTTATTTTATCACTGGGAACGGAAACTCTGCTCATCTGTGCAGTTCTAAATCTGTACAAAAGGTAATTTTATAAAGTGAATTCATTTAATGTACAAAATTCTAATTGGTTTCGTCGTTGGGCATCAGCGTCCAACGGACGCTTTTTTGTACGGGCTTCAAGCCCGCAGCTACACACTCCGCCATTTTGAACATCCACACGACCACGTGGGACATTTCCGAGGACGCTCGCTCATCCAGGCCCGCCACAGAGCTGGCAGTCAAACGGGTGGAGAGGATTGTCTGGCCTGCCCGCATTCTGAGAGGAGTGATCGGGTAGCGTACTTGGACCTGCCGAAACCCTTCCCCGCACCTTTATTCCGGCCATCAGTGATTCGAGCTTCTTTTCCGAGCCGTCCCTCGAAGGAACGGGATCCCGCCGGCCCCGGCGGCAAACCCTTGCTCTGCCGCTGCGCTCGCCAAGAACATCGCACTCCGTCCGTGCACCCCTCGTCAGCTGACAGCATAAGTTAAACCCTGCGCAGGTATGTCCTCATAATCATGGCCATGAACACACTACACAACACACACTCACACACTCTCACACTGGATGCTTAAAACGAAAAAATGAATTAATACATAAAAATGAATTCAAACTCAACATATTATGCTTCGTTCATTTCATGAGTACTGAGCCCTGTGGTAATGTAGTCCGCCCGGGTATCGTCACACTCTACGTTTCACTTTACGTTCTCTTCGGACACGTTTTCGTTCCTTCGCTTTGATGCGTTCACCTCCGTTAATCGTTTCGCTATACTTTGTGGCCATCGCTTTACGTTTCAAACCACCTAGCAACCGTTCGCTGACCCTAGACAAGATTGCGCTCATGCTTATACATAGTTTAGTCGGGCAAATTCGAATAAAACGACCAGTGGTCTCTCGGAATCGAGAGTGGCGCTTAAGCCACTGAGTTTGCGTCAAGCTTAAATAGAAATCGACGAACGGTTACAACAGCAATAATGGTTTGTTTACCTTTTGCACCCGTTTTCGACAAGTGGTGTACCGAACCTCAGTAAAATCGATTACCGAAACTACCGAAATAGTTCTGCTGTTCTATTTTCGTCAAAAAAGTGCCGAACAGGCAATTCGGGATTGAGTGTGTAGGATAAATTAAAAAAAAAATCACGAGTTCCTGAAAAAATCTTCCAAGGATTCTTGACGAAATTCTTTCAAGGACTTCTTTGGAAATTTGTCGTAGATATACTTAAAAAAATATCCAGGAAATTCTAAAGAAATTTTGTAAAAAATTCTTCCACAAAATCATCTAGGAATGCCTTTAGACTTGAGAATGTCATCCAGAAATTTCTCAAAGAACTCTTTGAAAATGTCTTACACGGGAAGCTTCCAAAAATGTTGCATGGATTCTTTCAAGGATTGCTTTCAAAAAATCTTGCATAGATTGTTCCAGAAATTCTTACAGAAAATTTCTACATTTTTTTTTTTTCATAGAGATTTCTCCAGAAATTTTTCTTAGCATTAACCTTCACGTACCCGACCCCCGACAACTCATTTTCAAAATGCTGGCATTTCGTCAATTTTCATTCGATTTTTTCGAAGTCACCCTCAATCGATCATAAATCGACGCAAGTTTATTAAACTTTATACTCAAGTGGCCATGCAATATCTGGACCCATTCCGGGAATTTTCCGGATTGTGCTGGGGTCAGGGGGTTTCCAAAAAGGATAACAGTGATTATTTCGTGTGTCATAAATTTGCACTTGCACCAATTTATGATCGATTAAGGGTGACTTCGAAAATATCGGAAGAAAATTGGCAAAATGCCAGCATTTTGTAAAGGAGTGGTTGGGGGTCGGATACGTGGAGGGTAATCTAGAAAAAAAATGATGAACTTTCTCAAAAATAAAACTCCAAGGATTTTTTTTAGAAAATTCTTGAAGGAGATATTGAGAATCAGAAATTCAGAATTTATGATTTTCTCAGGAGTTTTCTAATGGAATTTCTCCTAGCATTGCTTTAGAAATTTTACAAGAGATTATTAGGGAATTTCCAAGATTTCTTCACATTCCTTCAGATATTCCTTCAAGACATTTCTCTTCCATAAATTGCTCCAAGGATTTCTTAAGAAAGTCTTAGAAAAACCTCCAGTGATTCTTTCAGAAGTTTTTTCCACAGATCTTTTCAGAGATTTTTATAAGGATTCTTATAGAAAGGCTGGAGGACATTCTTGCAGAGATTCCTGCAGAAATTTACACAGATATGTGTATTTTCTCAGAATTCCTCTGGGATATCTTCCAAGCGTACCTCTAGAAATTTCTTTAAAATATCTCAAGAGGTTTTATTAGGTGTTTATCAGGTGCTTCCAAGTGTCTCTCAAGGTTTTCCTTCTGGAATTTCTTCATCAAATCCATCCATGGATTCTTAGATATTCCTGTGTTTTTTTTTCAGAAATTCTTCCAGGAATTCATTTAGAATTTCCTCCGTTTTTTTAGATTCCTTCTGAAATTTCTTAAGCGATACTTTCAGAAATATCTTTAGAGACTTCTTCTATATTCCTAGAAACTTCAGAAATTTCAGCAGAGATTTTTTCAAAAGTTGGTCCAGCAGTTTCTTCCGGAATTGCTCAAGCGGTTCGTTCAGAGATTTCTCCAGGAATTCCTCCATGGAAATGCATCAGTGAAGGGGCGCTGAAATCGGGTAACCTTGACTAACTAGTTCTGATTTTACCATGATAGCACAGGAAATAATATATCACTCATCTTGTCAGTAATCTGCTGAAGCATTACAATGACCTTTCTATAGAATTTGCTACAAACTTTGGAATTCAATCAGCTGAGAACACGCCAAGATAGTATAAGGCATCTAACAAAAATATCAGAAACATACATTTTTTTTATTCTTCAATCGCTTAACCTAATTTACAGCTCTTTTGCCCACTGGGGCACTGCGTGAGCGACTCTAATTGGAAGCTGTACTTACACTTTGTACAGCGCCTAAATGTAGTCTATTCTTATTCTAGTATATCGAACTGCTTGCCGTTGCGCTGCTTTCACTTTCTACCCTATCATGGTAGAATGATGAGCACGAGGATGTTGATGTAAGGCTGTTGATTGTTCCTGTCTCCAGTCCGATTGGGGGTCCATTATGGGTTGCCGTTCGCCGATGTCCAAGTATCGGGGTCCATTTGAGCCATGGGCTCAGAAGAGGGTCACTGTCAGCTGCTCTCAGGGGGAAAGAGCAACTGACGAAAGTGTCGGGGCTGGGATCGAACCCATGACCATCTGCTTATGAAGCAAACGTGTGACCAATTGCGCCACATGCCCCGGCCACAAAAAAACATACAACTCTCAGTAAAAAAGTCATACAAAATGTTGAAAAACGTTGGCTAAAAAACTTTGAGGAAAAGTCTGGCGAATGGTCGGACAGTTGGCATGCATCCACCAAATTTAAATTGTGGAAAGAAATCCACTTGCTTCGGTGGGAATCGAAATCACGACTTCCCGTTCGCAAGATCGGCGCTTCTTTACCTCAAAGCTACGGAGCCGCTTTAATATCTCTCTCGCCTGTTTGCGTAGAATTAATGGTGAATTTGACTTCCTGTCCTATAGTAATGCTTCTTTTCGAAATTTAAGTCTGGATAAACATGTCACACATATATTTAGTGTACATTCAGTCAAAGTCATACGGGATCACCGTAAAACCATAATAAGGCTATTTAGATTTCATTGTGGTTGTCGAAGTTTATTCAAACTAATAAAGTTAAAATATTGCTTTTGTAAGAATTTTACCAGAAAATACTCGAAACCATGCTCGAAACCTGGAAATTTGCAATGAAATTTTGCATTGGTTGTACACACTGTACACTGACCAACAAGGAGATCTGGTTCGATTTCAGGTAAGCCTTTGCAATAATCCTACCGTTCCCAAACATATAAATAATTCAGTTGGACCCCCCAGTGGATGAGCCCATCCCGGGGTTGAATTCAGTTTCCCTTTCCCATGGCAATTACCTATCTGTACCAACCAGCCTTCGTAAAAGACCCGATATGCGACGACGCATGGAAAATAAAGTATCACAAGTTATTTGAAAATTCGACCCATTCTAAAAGTACACATTTGAGACCGAGACCGTGTGTGAGTGAGTGTGTGTCCGTCCGTTGTATCGATAACACAGCGCAACATTTTTTTTTGTCTCAATAGCAAACTTATGTGTCTCCGAAGGATTTTGGGCCGCTGAATCCGAATCCGAACTCAGATTTGCTCCAACACTTCACAATTTTGAGCTATACCTCAATTCATAGGGCAAAATATGTGATTTTGGGCTTTTTTGACTGCAAGCCATTAAGCATGGAAATATTTGTTTAAGCAATCGAAAGGTTAATTAGTTAATTAACATCTAAATTAACGACTCATGCAAAATATTTCGTTTTATCTAATCAAATTCGTTAGATTTAGACATTTTATGTTAGTATGAAAACTTGCATGCAACTTTTGAAGGGTGACTTGTATGGGAAATATCGTACCTAACATAAATCTCTTAAAACTATCAAATTCGATTTGGTAAAACGAAATATTTTGTATGAGTCGTTAATTTAGATGTTAATTGACCAATTAATCTTTTGATTGCTTAAAACAAATATTTCCATGCTTAATGGCTTGCAGTCAAAAAAGCCCAAAATCGCATATTTGCCCTATAAATTGAGGTATAGCTCAAAATTGTGACGTGTTGGAGCAAATCTGAGCCCGTATTCGGATTCAGCGGCCTAAAATCTGTCAGAGACACATAAGTTTGCTCTTGAGACAGACCAAAAGTTAATTTTTGTTACGCTGTTTACAGCCCAACCCTCTTCCGAGAGGAATAGGTCAAAGCTTCCAGAAAAATCTCCGGATGATCCTATACCCACCATAAAATGCCAGTCTGGGTTGTGTCCGGTTTCTGTGTTTCCTTTTTTTCCTAGACTGTCGTTATGTACTAATGTTCGGCAGTAGGTAAGCTCTCGGTTTTCTCCAGGAGCAATATACAGGCAATTCAATGAAGAATGAAGCAAATGAAAATTTGCCTCTTTGTTCTTTGCTTCCGGACTATCGGACAGTGAAAAGGGCAAATCATGCATTAGATAGGGACCCTGTGTTGCCCTGTTCGTTGGGGGTGGTGGAGGTTCCGGTGGAGACTGGGTGATGCTAATAGAAACTCGGGAAGAAATAACGAGATGCTAGTGCTCTTTGGGGCCCTTTTGCAAGGCCAACACAACAACTCATTTTGAATTCGATTTCTCTTTATTGGCTTAGGAAATACCTACTTACCTACTGTCTGGAGGCGAATGAATCTGTTATCTAAGGTTGATAGCACTACTTTCGCCAAAAGCGTTGAGCTTTTGCATGCAGTTGTTGAATCTTCGGGAAGTTATTATCTGCATAAAGAGTGCACTTCTGAGTTAATGAAATTGGAAAATTGATGTCAAGAGGGCAATTGCAAGTTTTTAAGTATAGTAGAAACACGAGTTTTGAGTAATGGCCGTAGATTTTTGTGTGTAGAATTAGCAGTTCCTTAGCCTTCACATGTTCATACTTCTCATAACAAACAGAAACTTACTAGTTCATTGCGATTTTCAGTTATAACTGTACAAGTTAACACAGTTACTATAGCCTACCCAGATAACCAATTTGCACGTATAATAAAGTATATGTTCGGGTTACACCAAAACCTCCATTTAGGTAATGAGTAGGGACTGCCTAAATAGAATTTTTACCTAAATGGATTCATTACCTAAATGGATTCAGTTTACTACCTCAGTTTCAGATGGTTTTCAAGGTGTTTCGGGAGGGGGTGGGTTTATAGGGGGATGGTCTTCAGGGGCGTTTTCGGGTGTTTTGGAGGGTCTTAGATCAGAATTGTCATTCAAATAACTAGCTGGGCACGAAACACGAAAAACCCTGCAAAATTCCGCCAGACTGAAAAATAATTGAATGTCGGGTAAAAGTCGGGTCAATTTTTATCGTACGTTGGGCCATTGTTAGACCAACATCGAACAACTATTGGGTCTATGTTGGGTTTGGTGGCCAAAATAGAAACAGGTGAATGATAGGTTAATGTCGGGTTTGACGTCATCAATGCTGGAGCTGATATCAATTGAATGATGGAAGGATGGAAGCTGGAAATGGCGCTGGATACAGACATTTTTTAACACTGCAGGGGGGGGGGGGGTATGTTTAGGGGGCATATCACAACATTGCAGGCTATGTGGAGTTCTAAATGATGTAGCATGATTTCTCGCACAGTTACCACTACTCTTCTCTTGCTAGCACCACCTATTGTTAACACTAGTTTACAAAATAAAATAAAAGTCGTGAACATCTGTCAACGACCAAAATTTTTGAAGCATAATTTAGCACTGATTTCGAAACCGCGCTTCAAAAAATTTTAAGTAGAACAGTTTTTGAGTTTTAGCTTAAAATCGAGTTTTACAACTTTTTAAAATATGGAATTTAATAAAATTCAAATATCGTGCGTTTTGTTCAACCAATTTTAAATCTTTATCCATAAATTAAAAGCTGAAAATAATACCATTCGAACATCTAAATGCATGTTTAGCGTCAGATTGATGAAATTCAAGATATTGGCGAGTTTTGGGGACGGTCTCCTTAAATTTTAGCAAAATTTCCAAAAATTTATGACGAAATGTATTTTTTTTTCAATAAGAAGAAAACAATTTAAAAATTCTTTCTCAACGTTTATTTCACATGTCATATGTAGGCAAGTTACAGTAAAAAAATCAGCTCAATCGGAACATTGATAACGGAGAATGAGATATGTGAAGTGAGCGACTTTGGTTAAAAATAGAACAAAAATCGATTTCAAATCATCAACCTTGTATGGAAAGTCGATAAAATTTTCGCTCTACTGTAATTTTTTTCCTTCGCGTTTTCGAAGTCAGGGCATGATTCTACACCAAAAATGATCATCAGCTTACCGAGTTCAAAAATGCTGTAAACTAGTGTAATCATCAGGTCAACAAAACAAAAATGATGACTTTATAACTTGTTTTGATGACTTGATGACTTTTCACTTTCTTGTAGCTTTTTGACTCTCCACCAGCACCTCTTTCATTGTTAGGCTGATACAAATTTAATTTTGACTTTTTGTCTCCCCCCCCCCTTCACAAATTTTTGGCTGGATTTTGCATTTTGAGGGGGCAGATAAAAAAATATTTATTAAAATTTCGGGTTTTGCTCAAAAATATTTAACAAATCCGATGAGTTTTTAATATTTTTCAAATTAAATGCTTTATTATTTTTATCCCCCCCCTCGACCAGTCAAAGAGTGGTGGGACAAAAAGTGAAATAAATATTTGTAACGGCCTTATCATATATCATATTGCAATATGCCAACTTTAACGATTCTAGCTTATGCGAGTTTGTATGTATATTTGAACGAGTTTATTTTCACTTTTATGCGATTTAGTTTGTACACCAATGCGGGTTAAACTGACATAATTAGAAAAGTACCAATCGAAGTCGTATAATCATCGCAGTACGCAATTATGCGAACTCAATTGACACTTTGCGAGTTCACTACGATGTAGTAATACATTATAAAAGTTAATTTGCATTCTTATATGATTTTACCAGATACATCGCAGCAAGTTCAAAAAATAACATCGTATGCGATGAGAATTGTCCCTCAGCCGTACATTTATGCGATAGTGACTTAAAATAGTACTTTATACGATGTACAGTGCTCAAACAACACTAAGTTGAAGCAAGACAGCCCAAGTTCCTGTGAGAACGTCGAGCCACATAGAAAAAAAGAAGAAGAAGAAGAAGAAGAAGAAGAAGAAGAAGAAGAAGAAGAAGAAGAAGAAGAAGAAGAACACAAAGGGATTTTAGGTTCAGTCCATCTGAATTTTGAGAATAAACGCTGGTTTCATTGAGGATACAACCAACTATCCTGAAAGCTACTTTCTTCTGACAGTTTTTTTTTATAAAGAGGTGTAGTAATCACTGAAACACTTATGAACAGGTGGTGTACTTTTCAATCATGGAGTAGAGTTCATCATGAACATCATCACATCAACTAATATTCCATTTCATAATTCATCATACCCTCTGCCCGTCAATTCCCCTCCAAAACTTTCCAACAAAATGCTACACGCTATTACCAATGCCCCCACGTTTCTAAATGCCACTTTGAAGTGCAAAACGTTTCCCACCAAACGTGTTTTGAATATTTAATTTGATATTCTTGGTGCTGCTGGCTGATGCCTTTTTCCCATCGGTTGGTCTTGGTGTTCAACCCTACCTCAAGCCGGATAGACGCATAAGGAATAATACCCATTCGCATGAATTGAGCTTTTATTAACAGTCAGCCAGTGTGCGCGCTTGGTAGTCGTCATCCTTAGCTTTCGCGAAGGATCAACGAGAACAACGGAAAGAAAGGCAACACCGCCGTCGTCGCGCGTATATCTGCTTCTGTTGTTTTAAGGTCTGCAGATGATTAAGCTCCTTTTGTACGTTTTTTCCTCGTTTTGTTCAAATCGAAGCTTGGACTATGCGTTTCGCTGGGAAACTTATGAAAAAATGAATACCGAGCAAAAACATAGTTGGTAATTGAAACTTCAAACACGACTGCCAGTAAATTGGCTTGCTGGTCTAGTGGTCTCAGTGCAATCAGCATCAGACAGGGGGCGATTATACCGTCCAGTGGCGTAATTTCCCATCCGAATTAATGCAGAACACGATTCATTCGGTCCTGAAAGGACAGAACGTTCAGTAAAATCTTGCCCCAAGTTGACTGAAATGGTGACCGTTTCACTCACACATCTACCGAATAGCATTCTCCCAAAAAAGATCACATCTCATAAATTTTTGAGCCACGTGGCATTTGTCTCTGCAATTTTGCGTTGATTCGTTCACGGAAAGTCACTCTGTTAATTTTCTTCAGATTTTTCCGGTGCTGTCAAAAGAAGGCCTCCAAGTTATGGCACTGGCGTGGCTGTGGTTGGTCGGTTTCGTTAGGAGCGGCTGAGTCTTGGCAGAGCGTTTCCGACTAGGAAGAAAAGAAAGGAATGTGCGTGGTTTTGACAACATGGCTTCGTGAATCCGAGCGATTTGGATGGAATTTCCGCTGAGATTTGCGTTTTTTTGTCGACCGCCTCCTACTTTTAGAAGCAGTTAGTTTGGGGAGCATTAGAAATTCATTAGGATATTCACGCCAACGCAGTCACGTTCAAGACGTCTATTGACAATGAATGTCGCTCTAATCATGTTGAAGGTGTGATATTCGTTGTCAGCTTTCTGCTGCTGTCGGAAAACTGTCTTCCGGTTCACTGCATTAAGGTTTAGATTCAATCAATTTAAAAGGAGGTGATTTCTTGGATCGATTGATGAAAGGAAACATTTGAACGAATCGAAGCTTACACGTGAATGATTTCGAATGCTCCTCGTTGATTGGGAAAGTAGTCTATGGGAGTTTAAAAGTTATTTGTAATTGCTCATTTGTTTAACCCTCTAATACCCAAATTTTTGATTTTGATCTAAATATCATTTTTCGTCATCTAAAATCGATTTAAACATGTTTTGGAAGATGGTTCTTTTTAATTCTCGATTTCGTGAATTTCAGTTTTTGATTTTTCTAATTTTTATTTTTAAACATCCCCACACTTTTATATTTTTCCTGGAAGCCAATTTGGGGGACGGATTTTTTGAGATGAAAACATTTTGAGATTTTATGATTGAAGGTTGAATTATTATTATTTTAAAATTTTTTCACAGAAAATTTTATTTTCCGTGTAATTTTAAGGAAAATAATTTTAGAGTGTATTCGATTCCCTTAAACTATTAAACAAGGATAGAATGATTTGGGAAAAATTTAAAATATGTTAATTGTAGCGATTCAATACAAAATAAACAATGACTTCTAAAAGGTGACTAAAACATCAATTTTTCAATGATTTTTAAAAAATGTAAATACGCTTTAAAATACATCAAAAACCGTTTTGAGATATACAGAACAGTCCCAAATATCAGCCAAAAATATAAAAAAATCCATTTTCCACGAAACAAAAATTACAAAAATGCTCAAACTGTACCCCGTCTAAAGGCGGGATTGGGTATTAGAGGGTTAACCTTTGTGATTTTACTAACTAAATAGGAACGGAAAAGACATTCTACTGACAGGAACAGAAGGTCAAGAGCGAGGAATTAAAACCGGTTTTATAACATCGTTAAGCACTAGTTCGTAATAGTCACACTATCACTCGAGGCTTGTAAACTCAAAAATGCTAAGCTGGAGAAATTTTAAACATATGATTGAGAGAGGTTTAAAAATTTGAAATCAAAGTCATTTGTGAAACTAGACATGTGCTACAGTTCAGCAAAAACAGTAAATATGTGTAACAAAAAGGACAGGAGTTTTTTAATAGACATTTACGTAACTGACCCTTTTATTGAAAAGCCAAATGTGTTAAGTGTTGAACTAGCAATAAGTTAAAAATACAAACATGAAGACAAAAAACTAACATGGAACGAACTCATAAATAAATATTCGTTATTGTGTCCATTGAAAAACAAAGTCGCAGCAATCTAAGCAGGTACAGAACTCGACAGAACTCAACAGAACTGGTTTTTTAACCAGATACCCTTAAGACAGCAAACGGCGTAAACAATTCGACGTAGAATAAGCAGCTTCTGTCACTGATTAATATCGTATTCATAGCTAATAGAAGAAAAGAAATGAGATTTTTACGCCTATTTGAGAGACACATATGTTGTTGGTCTACTCAAACAGGCTTTTCCTCATCTTAAAGCTTCATTAAGCATAGGCAGATGAAGGTAGTTAAAGAAAAATAAAATAAAATAAAAAAATAAAATAAAAACATATCTATCAGAATACTTAAAAATATTCTCCAGAAGCGCGAAAGTTCTCTCGAAGAAAAACGAGAAGATTCTGAAGAAGATAAAACCTGACTCTGTAACCCAGGCTCGTCAGTCCCAGATATTTTTGTGTGGGAAGGTTTTTTCTAATTCACCGCGAACGGTATTCTGCAACGACGAAGCAGCCACCAGTAAAAGAATAAAATGTGGACGTCGAGGAGAGCATGCCTAGTCAAAACATCACGTAGGCAAAAGAAGTGTACAAGCAGCATTGTCAAAATAGATAAAAAATTGCTGAGCCCATTTCATGCTATTAATCTATTATGAACAGTGAATAATTTAAGCTCTGCTTAAGAGCTTCTGTTCAGCTTTCTTGAAATCAATCTCCATTTTTTTCTGAATGAATGCAAAGAAAAGACCTGTGCCTCGACCCCGTGTCTCCAGGAGGAATCGCCAAAGAAATTCCAGGCGGAATCATCGAAGAAATTCCAGGAGTACTCGAAGGGATTCCTGGAGGAATCCCCAAAGAAATTCTGGGATGAATCCCCGTTTTAATTTTAGTAGGAATAAACACGCAGAATCCTCGAAGGGTTTTTAGAAGGAAAACCTGGAGACTTACCTGAAAAAAATCCTGGAGGACTTCTCGTATGAACACAATGAGGAAATATGGTGATATGCCTGATAATAGTCCCACAGAAACTTTTGAAGGAACTCCTAAAAAAACCAAGAAGTAACTCTTGTAGGAGATCCCCTCGAATTCTCCAGGAAAAATCTCCGAATGAACTTCAGGAGTGACCCCTGGAAGAACTCTGGGAAAAATCTCCAAAGATACTCTTGGAAGAACCTGAAAGAACCTCCTGAACTAAGCCCTGAATGAAATTTTGTAGGGGTCTCTAGTTAGCCTACTGGTCAAGGCTATGAATCGCCAATCCGGAGACGGCGGGTGCGATTCCCGTTCCGGTCGCGAAAATTTTCTCGACATAGAGTATCATTGTACTTGCCTCACAATGTTCAAATTCATGCAATGGCAGACAAAGAAAGCCCTTCAATTAAGGTACACCGGGGCAAGTTGAAACGGGTGGGGCAAGATGAAACAGCGGGTTAACATGATGTTTTCTAATGATGACAAATAATTTGATTGCCATAACACATAGTTTTTGATTCAAACAATCTTTTAGCGAAAGATAAATTTCCAAATTTTATTGAAATCTATTTCAAAACTTCGCGTTTCATCTTGCCCCACCCGTTTCAACTTGCCCCGGTGTACCTTAATAACTGTGGAAGTGCTCAAAAGAACACTAAGTTGAAGCGAGGTAGGCCAAGTCCCAGTGGGGACGTAGAGCCACAAAGAAGAAGAAGGAATCCCAGAAGAAACTTCGGAGATATGTATGAATTCTCCTGACGGTATCCTTGAATCATCCTGTAAGAATCTTTGAAGAAAATGCTGGAGGAACCTTTGGAGGAATTCATGAAGGAAATCCAGGACGAATATCTGAAAGAAAAAAAAACATATACACAAATCCCTGAAGTTGAAACTTCTGGAGATATCTCTGATGCAACTCCTGGACTAATCCCTGTAGGAGTCCCTGAAGGAACTTCTGAAGGAATTGCTTCTAGACTAATCTCCAAGGGGATTTCCTATAGGAATGCCTGAACGAACTTCTGGATTTGAATAACGGATAATATGGATCTCTTGGAGGTATCCCTGAAACCTTCTGAAAAAAAAAACCTCTGAAGGAATCCCTGATAAAACACCTGGAGGAATCTTCGAATCATCCTGAACTACTGGGGAGTTCCCAGACGAAACTCTTGGAGAGATCCTTGTAGGAGCTCCAGGATTAATATCTAAAAGAATTTCTGTAGGAATTCCTTCGAGAAATTCCTAAAAGATCTGCTGAAAAAATCTTTGAAAAATCTTCTTGAGGCATCCCGAAGGATTTCCAAGAAGAATATCCAAAGGATTTTCAGAAGGGATTCTTGCCCAAGCAACAATTTGATGACTTAATTGCTATCAAGATGTTCCGAGAATCGTCGTACCAACATGATTCTATGTTGGCTTTATGATAGTGTTTATAATATCTTGGTATCTACTCGACTTCAAAATCTTTCTTTGGTGGAAAAGTTTAGGAGGGATCTCTAAAGGAACTCTAGGAGCAAAATGTTTGAAATAAATATTGCAGAAATTTCTGTAGAGCTCCTGAGATAAACCCTAAAGGAATTCCAGAAGGAATCTCTGGAGGAATCACTAGAACAATGCTTGAAGAAAGTCTAGAAGGGATCGCTAAAGGAACCCTCGGTGGACATCCTGGAGACATTCCTAGAGAGATTTCTGAAGAAACGCCAGGAGAAATCCTGGATTGAAATTTGTGAGAAATTCCAGAAGGAACTCCAGGAGGATTCTATGAAGGAGCTCCTGAACTAGTTCCTGTAGTTGCTTCAGAAAGAATCCCTGAAGAAATTCCTAGACTTATCTCTGTACTGCCGTAATTATGCAAAGTGACGTAAGCGCCATTCAAAATGTCGATATTTTTTGGTATATTATAAATAATATCTGGTGTAAAAATAACACTGTGGGATGCCTGCTGTACTAGAATGCAAGATATAGTCGTAATATATCATCTATGGAAAGAAACTTAGAGGATTAGCAAGAGTTTTATGCAAAATAACCAAAAAATGCGCCAAATCCATCAATGTCGCTTACGTCACTTTGCAGAATTACGGCAGTGTAAGACCTTCTATGGGAATCCCTGAAAGATCTTCTAGAACCTTCGGAATTATTGATGGATCTCCTGAAGGCATCCCCGAATTCTTCTGAAAAAAAGTATATCTGGAAGACTTCCTGGAGGTTCCTTCTTGTCCGAACGCGCAGGCTTTGTTTGCGCAGAAGTCATTGTGACTTACTTCTAGGGAGTAAGTGTGTACTTATTTGTTAGAGGTAAGTCACATTAACTTTTGTGCTACATACCAAAACCTGCGCTGCCGTGACTCTTCTTCAGAAATGTCTTTGATATTTCCCTGTTTCATTTGTATTTTTTCAACTCTTTGTGAAACGTTTGTCCAAGCCTACCAAGACAAACTCTACATTAATCAATTACAGAAATCGAGTTATTGAATAGAAATCAACAATACTTTCTTACTTGTTCTGTGTAGAATCATAAATGGCTCTGTTGAATCTTAAAAAAAAACAAGCAACTTTAAATCTACCAGAGTTTTATACAATAAAATCTGGGTATTTCATTTCCCTGCAGTCAAAAGCTTCAGTAAAGCATAACATTTACAACTCAAATGCAGGCTCTGTCAACCGTGCCTAACAGAAATTTTACGTTTCCACATTTTTGGTTTTACAACCACCATCGATCTGTTGAACCTTTCAAATTTTATTACCCTTTAGCAATGTATTCTCGCAATTGAACACCGCCTCAAAGCATCGTCGTGCCGTCTGGCTCGAAATAGCTCGTTTGAATTCTACTTTTATTACATTGACTCCAATCAGCCTATAAACCTCATTCCCCAAAAATCTCATCTAGTTTCATACACGCCAATCCGCTCTGACCCAATAAAATACATATTAACCTAACGATTACATCATTAATCATCACGTCGTTTCCGAATTTCAACATCCACCATGCTCACACTCGTTTCGAATCTAGTCCCGAATGCTGATTCAGCCCCACTACTGTCAAAATTTTCCTCCGGTACCACATCTGCCTCCATTCAGTACCAGCCTTTCTTCGTTGCGTTGGGGCGCCAAATTGGGAAAATCGGATAAATGCAAGTCGGCGGAAGCTCAATTTCATCCCAACGAGTCGGTACTCCATCCAGATGGGCGATATCTTCCCCTTTTCCTTGTGAACGCAAATAATTCATAAAACGCTTAACCATCTCGTTCGATCCGGATTTTTCTGCACCTAAGCGGTCGGAATAGGGACCCAGCCTCTCCGTCGGTCTCGGAATCACCCACAAAAAGCGAAACTTTCCGCACGTAAATATGCACACATAATCTTGCCATCGTCAGTGAAGGCAATCCGATATCGTTGTCGGGGTTCTCCATTTCGCGGGACGCGATTTTTGAATACGTATGAGCCGGGAAAAGGGATTTCGTGTTCATGCAGCAATCGAAATAAATTTTGGGTTGGCCTGTTTGTTTGAGCAAGGGATTGTCGGCTAATTTTGATTATTATACCGATCGATAGACTAGGGTTAAAGATGAAGGCTTAATTTTCCACTCGGGGCGACGTCCGCTAGACTATAATGAAAAATATTCAATAAATTCAACCAAAAATAGAATGATGGTGTGTGGAATCAAACAGAAGAATTTAATTAAGCTCTAAGTGAAGTATTTTATTAATGATTGAAAATATTCAGGGATACATTTGAGGGGGTTTAAAGTAAAAAGATGCAAGTGAAAAAAAAACCACATTGCATGGTTTTAGGGCTTAAATTCCACTAAACAGACGCTGTTGGAGGAAAGTCCTTGACGGTTTTGGAGTGGACTGTAATTGGTTCCTCAATCCCCCAACACGATTGGGAAGTTCCTTAGGAATTCCAGAAGTAACCAAAAAGGGGGAGGGGGTTCGTCGGGACGACTTAGGTTCCCCTTTCTGCCTGTGTAACAGTGGGCATAATTCTCCGGAATTCACCAATTATAACTCGCGACGTGAAACTAGTTAACCGTACTTAAACACCTTTATTCCACACGATACATATATTTACAACGGACACTTATATTAAAACACGTTAAAATCTATTTACAATATGCCATTATTGGCGGCCCAGAGGCCAAACTCCTACTGGCTAGTGTTCCCTTATCTGTTCTTTACTATACCTCCCTTATGATTACGTAATACTGCACCTTCTCTTCACCTGATTAGTTGTAGTAGTGTCCATGTACAGTGGGGTGAAATATATCCCAACTGCATCCAGGGATGAACCTCTGGGTGGGCAGTGATGCTCCCGAACATCCTCACCTACCCAGAAACTGCATCAGTTTTTGTATTATTTCCGATCCAAAACGTTGAATTTCATGCTAATGCATTCCTCATGTATTATTGGTGCTGCATTTATGGATGAGACGAAGCCATTCTCACCCACCGTGGAAAACCTGGGTGATCGTTATACCTAGCAGGATATGCACCACCGCACGCATCCACATTCCACATGTCCGAGTCTTGGATGTCGAATTTCCTGGAGTAACCTTGGTGCATATTTGGCAATTGCAAGTAGCGACTATGAAGCTCACGCTCCGGATATCGAAGTAACCCTGCTACTTCGACGGTTCCAAATCCGTTGAAACCTTTGGTAAACCATTGGACTGCAGTGCCTTGGAAATCGTTGGAGCGCGTTGCTCCGGATACCATTTATCCTGAGAGTGTTCTTGGAAAATCAGAACTTCAAGATACTAAGGGATTCCAATAACACTCTCAGGATAAATGGATGCCACTTCAAAGATTGAGTCACCTGTGGTATATTCAATACGTTTTTCTTCTCCGGTGACAACACAACACTCCAACTGGACACGTTAAATTGCAATCGTTCTGCGCGACGCGAACCAACCCTAAACGACGAACGAAAGGAACTAACTAACGGAGGCGAATATTTTATTGCAACACATGCATGAGTAGAAACTCATTGCGGAGAAAAACCGTCGCACCAACGATAACCATCAAACCATTCCCAAGGCAATTATCATACACCCAAAGGATTCGCCACCGATGTGATATATTTTCCAGTTTTGCATCGGACCTAACACAACAGGACGTGGATAGGTAGATGTGATTCGATCATGTTCACATGAATACGATTGGCTCTCTGTGCCTTTCGTTAAGGTAAGCAGATATACATTGTATATGTCCAGCGAAGCTAGGACCGCTCTACAGGTACTACATAGGCATCTCTCTTTCTCATATGGCTTGAGTCACATGGTACCATACATCGGTTGGGTACTCAACTACGACGAAACCGTGAACTTCAGATCATCTCGGATGCAACCATGACGTATGAAGCGACTTTTATCGACGTCATCGATCCAATTGGAAACTGGACATTGCTGCGAAGAGGCGACCACAACCACTGCATTTGTTATATCAGAACCAACAAGAACGGCAGTTAGACCAAGCCCACCCGTGGGCTTAATACTACACACGCAACAGCACGTCGTTAACGATTTTTAATTTCGTTATCTACCCATTTTCGCACCGGTCGTTCGTTTCCATGTGAGGAAAATAATGATCGGTCGCCTTTGCGCACCGGTGGTCTCTATTCTCTCCGTACTATCGGTTTTTTGCACTTCTGTAAATCATCGCAATATTTTGTGTATTTCTATGGGGTTATTGCAAATCTTATTCAGTATAATAATTTGTGCTCATATTATGAAAGATGGGGTTTTGGATAAGACTGAAAACTGTTAGTAAAAATTGAATTCAAATAAATTATTCCCTTGGAGATTTGTACCAGTTTTGGTGCGTTTAAAGATATCATTTTCTCAATAATTAATGATTGTATTTAATCCTGGAATTCAAGCAATCTTTTTTTAAATTATATGTTTGTTGCTTACTGTATGACTTGTAGGTTGAATTTTTATCTAAAATAATATCCATCTCTTTGATATCCATGTTGCCTTTCTCGCAAGAAATTTATCTGAATTTGAGATTATGAGCATCTTTTTTAATAATTAGGTTTATTGAATAATTACATCCCTTGCATTTCCAACACATTTATAACGTAGTTGTCTCCTTTACAACCTCGCGTAGGCCAAGATTCTTGAATCCTGGTCATAGTAGAAGCTGTCTTCTAACAGTCTGCGATAAATTTGCGCAACCTTTTTCCATTAACGTGTATTTTAACATCAGCTTATTCTATACTCAGTCACAACCTGTTAGTTACAAAGCATCACTCGCAAGCCTTAATATATATTGCGATCTTTTGGATGCTGGTATATGAATATTTTGTTGGAAGCAGATTCTATGCACTTGAAGAAAACTGCGTATTTGTCAAAGTACATAATGAGCCCACTCTCCTTTTTGGCACTTCATACAACAATTGTTGTATTTTAACATCCGACGCCTTGCTTTTTTCTATAACGAGGAACCTACAATATGGCAGTCCTGCACACCGCCTATTTTAATTGGTGAAACTTGGCAGCTCGACTACATTTTTTAAGATTTTTATTTTACAAAAAGAAATAACTGTAGTGTTTCTATGATATCTGAGTTGAGTTAGGTACAGTCAATGCATCTTTGAAAAATCGTAACTACTCTTATCTAATCTCATACATACGCGGAATCACCCTGGAAAGCAATCGTGTTACTTTTCTTGTCAGTACTGATGCTTGCAGCATATCAGAGATATGACAATAGAAATACACTAGAACTCCAATGGCGCTGTAGTCACTTTTTCTAATTAATTATATTAATAACTTTAATTTTGATAATTGATTGTTTATAGAAGTCTATCTAATGTAGGATCTTTTATTTTGGTAAACAAAATTTATTTAACACTTCTAGTACCGCTAGTGACGCTGTAAAGGCGTGGCAAGCTAGATGTTAGTCACACGAACAGTCGCGACAATGGACTTCTGTGGTTAGTTATTCTAATGATATGACACATGCATCAAAGCGGCCTGGTCTACTGCGTTGTATTTACGCGCAAAGATGATTCTTCGAAATACTTGGAGTACAGAGTATTTTATTTCGGCAAGGTACTTCTCGATTTTACAGGGGAGGAAGGATGCGTGGACGGTGAAGTTACCCATTTCGCACACTTTCTTCCTAATGTCTCGTTTATTTAATTTATATTTTTAAATTTATATTTTTAAATTTATATTTAATAAACTACCCACTGACGACCACCATTTTCAAAAACAGCAATCAAACCAAAACTCTTTTGCCTTTTTGAAATATACACGACAAAACGAAACGCGAGGCACAGCTCTTTCAAAGCGGAGGATCTCAGCCCGTTAAGTGAAGAAAGAAAACCTTGTGGTCACTTATTACCGTAAAATAGTTTCTTTTCGGGTTAGAAAATACGCACATCTTCTCACCGGAATCTGCGTCGGATGACGATAATTTTGAAACTTGTCGGAACGAACTTCGCGAGTTATTTATTTGGACATTTTTCTAAATGTGCGAAACTAAGCTTTACTTGCTGCGTAGAAAACCCGGCTCAAACATGAACGTGTTAAAACAGCAAAACTCACTGAATCACTATACATTTCTTCAAATATTAGTTTCGAAACGATCGGCCGAATCAAAAACTAAAGGTGGGATTATGAGCAATCGTAACTATTTTTAAGAGAAAATCAATACATTTTCGATAAGCATGATCCTAAAATTGGCGAAGAAGCGAAAACTTTATTCATAACATACTTAAGCAAAGCTTGTCAATTCAAACCTATTATTTTTCTGCGTTTGTATTGTCACTCTAACACAATTCTATGTCAGACAATTTGTTGTGTTATTCGTGCAACGATCTATGATATTGATTGGTTGAAAATTTTAAATATTTGATGCAAGCTAAAATAAATTCCTACCTATACAAAACAAGAAAATCATTCTCTAGAAACTATATACCTGGCAACAAATCCATACTCATGTTCTTTCGTCTCCTCTTTACGCTACCCAGAGAGCTAAACGCGAGAGAGCGCACGAGCCTACGGATAGAGACCGTACTTTGCGTGTCTCTATATTCTAAGCCCTGCTACGAACCGTACGTAAACTTTTCGCTTTCGAGCCCTACTTAGCAGCGACCGGTGCGGTTCGCTTCTTTGTTCGGGGCTCTACTTAACGTTGAAACGCTTGATTGAGCCCATGAGTGGGCTTGGTCTTATAACTAGACATTGTACAATAATTTCTTGGCTTGTATAAGGTAGATGTTTCCGGCAGTTTCAAGGTAGTTTTCAAAAGGTGGATGAGATCTAACAAGCATGTCTAGCTAAAAATCGTATGAGAGTTGTAGGCCCCCAAATAGGATCAATTTGTTAGATTCAGAAATTAGGAATTTCAGGGTAGGTGAGGATGTTTGGGAGTAAGCTCACCCAGTCTGGCTACACCTCTGGAGCAAACTGGTACTTTCCCACCACATTATTTCTCCTCTCCCATTGAGAGATATCAATGACGTCACTATTAGGATCGTAGAACTTTAGGGCTTAAATTATCGCCAGTAGGCTCTAGCTCTTAAGAAGGACGGTTGGAGAAGAGCCAAATTGGACTATTTAGGATTTTACTTTGTTCACTGTTTGATGTGTAGATTATAAGTAACTGTAAATATATGTGGATTGTAGTGTAATAAATGTCGTATAATATGGACAATAAATGGTTAAAGTATCGGACTATACGTGGAATTGTGTGATAAAACGAAGAATCTGGACCCCAAAACGGATGGATACATCTCAATCCTGGATCTACAACCCCATTCGCGGCAGTGTGCCTAACAACCCCTAGTCGATGTTGGGAAGGGTCCGGTAACCCAACAGACGCCATGTTGGATATTCTGGTGCCATCTGGTGCCGGTCATCTTCCACATACCAAATATACCCATATTGATTGGTTTTAGAGCCTAAACGCCACTAATCCTCCTAAGATGTTAATCTAGGCGCACCACGATAGTGTAGTGTACGTTCAGTGTGCCTGTCTGGGTCATATTGACCCGAACATCCTACTAGGGTTAAAGAGCCGCAATCTTGAATTTGCAGCTACAATCAGGAATTTTAGACTGCTATGTTGGATATTCTGGTCGCCATTTTTGGACTCCTGACATTTTGCCATACCAAATATACCCATATTACGTAGTTTTAGGGCTTGAAACTCCATTAAACAGTCGCCATTTTGAAGTTTGAGCCGCCATCTTGAATTTCGGACTGACATGGGATTTCTGGTTTCTAGCGTTGATTTCAACACAAAATTTGCTAAAGGTTACAAAAATCGCCGCAGTTTGGTGTGTCGCATGATGGGGCTTCATTTTTTATATACGGTCAGTTCTACCGGTGGTGGTCCGAATCACTGAAATGGCCATAACTCCGGAACGCCTTGATCGATCCGGACCATTTTTAATAGCAAACAATGTAGTAAAATTCTGGTTCGATTCGAGCTAAAATCCGTAAAATCGGACAATGGGAAGTGCATTAAGAGTGAGTGAACTTATTTTTTGCACAGACATACACACATACATACATACATACATCATCTCAATTCGACGAACTGAGTTGATTGGTGACCCTGACTTGACCTTCCCAGCCTTCTATCAAAAATTTTGTTTTGAGTGAACATATAGCCTTTCAGTACCCTTTGGTGTACGAGGAAGGCAAAAAGATCCTAAAAGCTTTGAAATTGAAGAATTTTTTGATATGCTCAGCTCAAAATGGACAAAATGATCACTTACACCCATAGGGTTTCGAACTACTTGGGCACCCGCGCTAATTCCCGGCACGTCACAGCAAAACAAATAAAAATACCACTTGCCGCATATTTTCCAAATGCACTTCCGTAGCAAATCATCTACCGCAACATTTTCGCAACGAGATCCACAGTCAATTAGCTACACGTTCACTCTGAAGCCGCACAAGTGCTTAAAACAACTATTTCACGCAGACGAGTGCACTTCATCAGAACAAAGTTGGGTACCGAAGTGAATTCCCATTTTTGCTGAAAGTTTGACACTGGTGCCGGGAATTGGCGCTGGACTAGATGCAGTAAACTCATTCCAAATAAACTTTCCGGCAGAAAATCTTCACAACAATCACTGTTAACTTGTTCACGCAATAAGGTATCCGATTCAGATGGAAGAAGCGGACGAAAACGGTAGTTCCGTTGTGAATTTAGGTAATGCACAATTTGGTTTACCTGTAGTGCCGAGAATGGGGTAACAAACCCTACACTCAGAAATAAAAGTATACACGGAATTACTATTATTTATGCATTTTGTATCCGCATCTCTCTCACTCTCTTTCTGTTTTCATGCTATCTCGTGCTTCGCCTGGGTTGACGAAATACTTCTCTTCAACCCAGGCTAAACGGCAGATAGCATGAAAACAGAAAGAGAGTGAGAGAGATGCGGATACAAAATGCATAAATAATAGTAATTCCGTGTATACTTTTATTTCTGAGTGTAGGTGTCATTTTATGAAATGTTTGGGTGGGGGGGGGGGGGGTTGCGTAGTTCTCCAAAATTGGACAACATAATAAAAAAATCAGCTCCAGTTTTTACGTGAACATGCCTAAAATAGATGAAATGCGTCGATAGTTTTCTAATTAAATTGATTCTGAGAGGCCTTGACCCTACCCCCCCAACTACGTCACAGGCTGGTGCGTGTTCTTACACTCTTATTGCATCTGGGCTCTTCACTTATAAAAATATTCAGCAATTCCTTTCGATGATTCTCCATGAATTTCTCCTAGGGTTTTTCCCAGGAGTTTCATCTTGTAATTACTCCAGATAATCCTGTAAATATTCGTTCCAGGATTTGTCCTGGAATTCCTCCCGGTATTCCACTCAGGATTTCTAACTGGATCGTTTCAAGCGTTCTTCTAATGATTCCTCCTGGATTTGCTCCCGGGATTATGTACGGCTTCTACCAGAATTCCTCCCAGCATTCCTTCAGGTATATTTTCCGTGATTCCTTCAGAATTACTAGGGCTTCCTTCATTGATGTCTCACGGGATCCCTTTATCGGTTTCTTTAGAAATGTGTCATGGGTTTCCAGCATGGATTCCAACGGGATTTCTTTACAATTTTCTCCCGAGATTCTCCATAGATTACTTCCAAGATTTCCTTGGATTTTCTTCGGCATTTATCCGGTGTTACTTTCGGATTCCTCCCCGGAGTTTCTCCACTGGCCGTTTCCAGGCTTCCGTTAGGGATTTATCCTGCGATTCCATCAGGGATTTTTCCTGGATTTTGTTCAGGATGTTTCTCTAGAATTCTTCCGAAGAATCCTTCAGTAATTCCTCCAGAGGTGCCTTCATGGATGTTTTCCAGCATCCCATAACAGATTCCTCCCAGGAATTCGTCATTGATTTTTCCTAGGTTTCTCATACAGAAATTCTTAAAATAATGCTTCCTGGGACTCCTTCAGAGATTTCTTCTACAATCCCTTCAAAGATTCCCTCATTTCAGTCCCTACGAGATTCCTACACACTTATTTCAGAGTCACTTGTTCGGCTGTTCTATTTTCGGTAAAAGTTCGGATTACCGAAGTTCGGCTATTTTTTACCGAACGTTCGGTAAACATTACCGATGATTCAGTAGAGTTTACCGAACGTTCGGTAATTTTTTGACGAACTTCGGTAATATGTTGCTGAACATTCGGTAATCTGAACTTTTACCGAAAATAGAACAGCTGAATACGGTACTTTATTTTAAGTGTGTATATTGATTCCTCGCCAGGTTAATTTCTGTCAGTGTCAGCTTTCTTTAAGAGATTCCTCCTGAGAGCCATTATCTATTATTATTTTCCGAGTTTTATTACTTGATTTATCTCATTATTCCTTCGTGATTCATCTCCACATTTGTTTAAGGGTTTTCTTTCGAAAATTCTCCTGAAATTTTTCCCGAAATTACTTCCGGGATTTCCTCATAGATTCATGTCAGGGTTTTTTCGTCCAGATAACCAGTAATCGTATAAGATGTTGCATAAGATGATAAAGTGGAGGCCATATGCGTGCATGCCTCCATCCAGGCGCATGTAAAATGTACGGATATCGTCTCCATTTTAACATCTTATTCAACATCTTATACGATTACTGGTTGACTGGGCGGGACTTCCGCTGGGATTCCTTCTGAGATTTTTTTTCAATTATTCCTTCCGGGATTCCTCGAGAGATTCCTCACGGGATTCTTATAATATTTTTTTCTTGAGTTTCCTCCAGAGATTCCTTCAATGTTTTCTCTAGGATGTTCAAAAGCACTCCTTTTGAGATTGTTTTCAGGAATTACTTACTCTCTGTCAGGGAATTCTGTTGCTATTTCCGAGTTTACGTCATGGATCCCTTAAGGTTTTTGCTCAGCAGCACAATTGTACTGATTCGTTAAGAGGTCGAAGGTCTGACGTCATATTCATCAACGAATCTGCAAGGACACTACATTATCTCAGTTGATGAATCTACTGCAGCGATCTGCACTTCCCATTCCGCCACTCTTTCCTTTGAAACTTAGGAAAGCTCCTAATCCGATTCCCAAAAATGCAGAATCATTATAATTTCCACTAATGATGTCACTCCGCATCATCAGTGCGCAGTCAGTGAGTGCACTCCGTTTTGCCGATTTGAATCCGGTCTATTGCACCCAGGAGCCGGGATTGGATGGCGGGCGGCACTCGCTGTTTGATGGCCGTTGTTGGCAAAGCTTTCCCAAATGACACCAGCCCAGCATAGCGCAATAGATGACGATGTCGTCGATGAGGATGATTATACGATGCTCCGGTATGACCTGTGGCTGTGCCATCTAAAAGAGCCACCCGGAGCGTGGCATCGCACCGGTTGTATGAGGATTTGGGAGTAAGACGCACTTTAGGGAGCTAGATAAAGGTCAATTCCTGATGGTCATGATGACAATTCCCTTAATTTACTTAGGCATATAGGAACTTCATGTCTGCCACACGATATACTCATGCAAAATAGTCTTTGAAGGACTTTATTGTGGATATAGTTGTGCTGTTCACCACTAATATTATCTTCCAAAGAATGATCATTTCACCCCCGGTTCACCTAAGTACAAATGTTGACGACGACGACGACGACCGTTAAAGTATGACGGACGACAGAGGACACCCGAACAACAGCAAAACTATTTGCATTTCTGGGCATTAGGCAAAACGCATCCGGGTCGTTCTCTAACGAACTGCAAGCTCACCGCCGCGCTCACACAATCACAATTAAGGTGAGAAAATTGATTGGAATAGGGTAGGTAATCAAACTTTGAACCGAATTGCGGCTTTCTGAAGCAGTGCAAATTTTAAGTGATTTTTTCTCCCACATGGGAATAATTTACTACGGCAAAATCGTATGTACATCAAAGCCACGGGTATAAGCTTTCTGTTAAATGGTAAAAAGTTTGTATTTGCACCGAATTTCATTGAAATATTCGATTTTTAATCAACAATGATTTTAATCTTAATTTGAACCATCGTAATCATAATTTGAACCAATTTTAATCTTAATTTGAACTACTGGCGGCAGCAGCTCGAGCAACTCACAAAACAGCCAATTCCATGCTAAACAATAAAAAATCACATTAATCTGCTAATTCTCATACCTATTTTTCATTAGGCAGTGGAATCTCAACTCAGAATGTTCGCAATTCTTTAGGAATTTGGAAACTAAATTTGGATTTTTTCATCCCCCAAGAGTAAACAAAGCAACCACTAGCGCAATCTACAGGCCAACACTAGAAGCTCACCCCCTGTTTACTAGTTCAAATTTAGATTACAAATGGTTCAATTTAAGATAACATTCTCCAAGTAAGTATCACTTAAATTTGATAATTTTATGACAAATAATGCGGAATATTATTCGGTTGGTCGATTCTACGATAAATAAGCTTTCATTTGACGAAATCACTTATTGCGTGTGATGCAATGCATGAGCTGTATGGGTGCACCGAAAATGGGCTTTCTCTGGGGGGAAATAGGTGAAATCACAGTGATTTTTCATTTGCTTATTTTCGATGGCAAAAACGCTTTTTTCAATGCTTTTAAAGCTTATGTTATCAGATTATATTAGGGAAAACTGTTTAACATCTTTTTCGGGACAATATTTGCCCAAAAAGAACGTCATATCAATGAATTTCAAAATAGTTCAAATTAAGATTACATTTTGACTAGTTCAAATTTTGATTTCTTACCTAGTTCAGTTTCGGAGCCGTTGTTGACGGTCGGTCGGTAGAAAACGGAACTCGGACCGAACGAACTCTTCTTTCGTTTGTGGTATGTTTGGAATTTTTCATCAATTTCCATTCTGATAAACTTCCTGATTGGCACAACCAGCAGCTGCCACTTCCCTCGGTCGTCCCAGCGGATCGAACCTTCGGTTGTGTCCTGCTAGAAGGCTGGAATGAGGTTTGGTTGATTTCCGATGATGAACTTCCCCCGATTGATGAAACGTTTTGTATGCATGAAATGCTGCTGCTGGTATATTACCGATTCCTCGAACGACACGAGTTATTTGCTGATCTGATGCTTGCTTGAACAACTGGCAACTGTGTAGGGATATTACTGGCAAAAATCATTTGGTTGGAAGACCAAACTGGACATTTGGTTGTTGGACAACCAAAAGATATTCGATGCCGGAATTTAATTGTTTGTTTCTTCACAACAACTCCTATAACATCAGTTTCAGAAGAACCCTTATCAAACTAAGTTATTAAATTTTGTCCAGCAAAAGTCGATAAGCTGCGGTATTGTAGAGGATGTCTGGTTTCGAATTCTTGTCGGTGTAGGAACTTTTAACTGTTTATTTTCTTGACTTTCTTAGGAATAGGGCATATTTTTGCTAGTCACAAGAATTGCTCATTTGACTAAGAAAACTTTCAGTTTTTAATATTGTAAAAGTGCTCAAGTAGGGCTGAGAAGCAGGCCCTGTCACTATAGGAACGTTACGTTAAGAACGAGGAAAGGAAAAATAATGCAAAATAATTTCTTAGAAGAACGAGTAGATGATAAGGAAACAACAAAGATAATTTCATTTATAAACAATTGAAACTTCCAGAAGCATCAACAGCAATTACGGGTTGGCTATGTATGGGTACTTTTGTGATAAACGCACACAGTAGGTGGTACAGGCAAAATATGCTCTAGGGCAGTAAGCTGCGGATACCAAGTCTAGATTTCTGTTGTCTTCCCGTAATATAAAAAGCGTGAACTGTTCAGGCTATACAACTGGAAATATAGTAAATTGAAAAAAAATGTCCTCATTTAATAACTATGAATTCTTCTGAGATTTGAAGATACTATCAGGGATTCTTTCAGAAATGCCTCTGGGATTTCCTTTAAAAATTCAAACTTTTCAGAAATTATTGTTGGAATATTTTCAGAGATTGTTCTAGGTATTATTCTATATGTTCAGGGATTCTCTCAGGCATTTATTAAAAAAAAATCTTCAAGAAATTTTCAAAAGTTTTTTGTGAAAGTTCTTTTAGTGATTTATCCATAAGTTCTTCCAAGTATTTCTCTAGACTATCACGCCGAGGACCTGGGATCGAATCCCACTCCCGACAAACTAACAAAATGTGAGTTCTTCCTTCGGAAGGGAAGTAAAGCGTGGGTCCCGAGATGAACTAGCCTAGGGCTAAAAATCTCGTTAATACAGATAAAAAAAAGTATTTCTCTAGGAATTTGTTCAGACCTTTCTTCAAGGATTCTTTCAGGAAAATTTTCGGTCATGCTTCAGGATTTTCTCCGTAATTTGTTCAGAAATTGCTTTGTAACCTAATTATTCACATTTCTCGTGAAGTTTTCCAAGAAAGTGTTCCATGTCTACCTGTAGAGTTTTCTCCAGTTCTTCCAGGTCCTTTTTCAAATATTCCTTAAACATATTTTTGATTCAGTGGTTTTTCATAGAATTTCTCCAGGATTTTCTTTATGTTTCTGCAGAATTTCCTTACTCTAGAAAGTGTTTTAGTGATTTTTGTGTATTGTATTCTATAAGAAATTCTTCTAAGAAATCTTCTAGGGATATCTCGAGGAGTTCTTTAAAGGTTTTCCTTAGAAAACCCTAGGAGATCCCTCAGGAATTTATTTAGGCAGTTCCTCATAAATTCTACTAGTACCTTTGTCTACCATGTCTGCTGACATTAAAAAAAAACTTCTACAGATCTCTCCAGGAATCCGAAGAGTTTCTCATGATTTTTTTTTCTAGAAATGAAGGAGGTGTTTTAAAAAGCTTCTTTAGTTATTCTGTGAGGCATTTACCCACGAATTTCTCCAGAGATTTCTTTAGAATTGCTTCCGCGGGTAACTGTTTTAAGAGATTAAGGCAGCCCATCCTCCAGGGATTTGTTATTTTTTTGAATTCGATCAGAAATTCCTTCAATATTTATTTCCAGTAACTCAGTGTGTAATTTTGGAAAGAGCTTCTTAAAAAAACCCTTGGACTTACACCGTGTCCAACAAGTTCTCATACAAAATACAAATTTAGAAAATATAATTTTATTCCACACCAGTGATTCTTATTTTCAAAATCAATGCATGTATTGAAGGGCCACCTAATACTGATTAAATAAAGCATACGGTTTAGAATGACATTATTTTCTATTTGTTTTTATAAGCCTAGCAGTACACTTCCGTTTTCTGAAATCCGTTTACTCCGGCACGCAAGAAAAATGCTCGAAAAGTTTATCATTCTACGGTAGCTAAATAGAGTCTATAAGGTTAAATTTTGAGTTTTTATCCCAAGGATTCTATCAAATGGATATACTGAAGATGAAACAATACAATTTTGGTGATGATATGGTAAAAAATTTGCTAGTAAGCTTCACTTGAGCTGATTTCCTTGAAAATGATCGTTATATTGAAGATAAACATCATTAAACGAAAATTTTGGATACTTTTTTTCACAAAAGGGATAGAAGTACGTTTTAAAAGTGAGAATGTTGTGGCTGTATCTTATGCCATGCTTCCCATTCAAACAGGTAGATGGCCATTTTTGTTTGATTTACGTTTTATTTTGTACAAAATAAAATGGCTTCGTACTCCACCAATACAGAGTCTCATATTTTTTTCTCTTTTGGTCATAGTTACTATTAGCAATGGTCCTGTCCTCACCATTGCTAATAGTAACTACTTAGTTTGTTTCAACTTTAAAACATTACTCGTTAAAATGCGACGAAATACCAAAGAAATGACATGCGTGCCAGCAAAACGACACATAAGCGATCAGCAAAGAAAGATGAAGGACAGTTATTTCCAAAACATATGCTGCATTTTTTTTTGTAAACACATTTATTTAGTTCATCTTACATTCAAGGACAATCACAACGTAAAACAAAGTCAAGAGCTTCTACAGTAAAATTACAATTGACATCTAAAATAAAGTTTACATAAACAATAAACATTTTTAGAGCCTTGTTTCGGGAATTCAAATCCGTGTTTGTGAATTCTGGTATAGAAAACATTTTGAATGTTACTCTTCTATTCAAGATTGTTTCTAATTTTGGATGAAGATAGTTCCACAGATGATGTACACGAACACACGTTGACAGTTTATGCTCAAGGTCTTCATCTGCGTTGGGGCACCGATTACATCTTGGACTGTCTTGCCTATTCTGTCTGTAGAAAAGGGCACCATGTGGAATTTTGCCATTGACAAACAGGTAGTAGGTGGACTTCTCCGCTGTTGTTAACACTTTGCTTCGAATATTCCGCCAGACTCTGGGCCATTGAACATTCGGATTTTCTTCTTCGACTTTCGGTGGTTTTATCGAATTACGGAAGATGGCGTGTATTGCTGGTGCAGCTGGGTTCCTGATCGTGTTCTCAGGAAGGTATGGCAGTTCTTTCGCAACTTGTTTCAAGCAAGGATACAATGCTGGAATACCTTTGATGTTTGGAGGGTTGACCATATGCTGAATTAACGATGCAGCGAACGGAGTGTATTGTTGGCACTGCAGGAACCGATTCAACAGCAAGGCTTTACACTTTTGCATCGGGAGATGTTATTTTTGCCACTGCAGCGTTAGAGATGCTGAGAACTGACGCCATGAACCAAAGACGTGAAGAAATAAACGTATTGGTTAGGATAACTTTCTGATGCACGCTTAATTTCCGCTGCTTGAAGAGCCACATGAGCCGGGATGTTTTCTTCATGACTTCTGCCCAGTTGAAGTCTATGGTGCGTTTGAGAGAGTTGAAGTAGGAGACTCCGAGAATTTTGACGTTCTCTGCAGTCTTCAGCCAATCAACCGCTTGGCACGCAGTTTGCCGGGTTCCTATGTTGATAGATGTCGTCTTGGTGAGATTGAGCCTTGCCCCCGAATACATTCCGAAGTCCAGGAACGCCTTCCTAATCGATGCCAACTTCGTTTCGTCCACAACAATTATCGATATGTCGTCAGCATATGTCACAACGAGTTCTAAAGGATGGTTGCAAATGGATATGAGTTTTTCAAGGAGAGGATGAAGGTATAGGACAAAAAGGTGCATACTTAGGGGGTCACCTTGGTGTACTGATCGCTGGATTGGGATTTCAGGACTGAGATTTCCGTTCACAAGCACTCGGGAATGAGACACAGACATGATTTTTTCAACAAGACAAACAAAATCCGTATTGAAACGCATACTTCGTAGAACATGTAACAGAAAATTAACATTCACACGATCAAAGGCATGATCTAGATCAAACGAAATGAGCTTTCCGGTTCTTCTTTTGCAATTTATCTCAGCGATTCTATCCTTGATGGCACTCACGGCTTCAAATATGTTCCTTTTCGAGTTTGAACACTTTTGATTGGAGTTTAGAAGATTATTGACTGTCATAATCTTATCCATCCTCTGTTTGAGGATGCGAGCAACCAACTTATAATCAAAGTTTAACAATGATATAGGTTTGTAACCCTTGATTGAATCGTCATCTACTTTTTTCTTGCTGAGCACAATTATGCCGTCAACAAATTTCTGTTGAATATTTCCACGGAGAGCCTCATTGAGGATGAGATTCAGTTGACGGTGGATAATATCGAAGGATTTCAAATAAAATTCTTTTGGAAGATCATCAGTGCCTGGGGATTTGCGCTAGATTTAATAGCAAAATAGATTTCTTGAGTTGTCAATTCATCCATAGATTCAAGGTTTGCTTGACAGTTTGGAGGAATAGATCTGTTGCACGGAAACTCTGTATTTACAGGAAGGTTTTCGGCAGCATAGAGGGCTTCGAAATACTGGTGAACGTGTCTTTCAATTTCAGCGGAGTTCTGCAAACGATTGTTTTGATGCGACATTGTTTGAATAGTGCTTCTATTCTTCTTTCGAAGGCGTTCTCCCAGCTGAAAGGAAGAATTTTTTTCTCCGGATATGGTCACTTCATTTATTCGTTCGAAAGCTTTCGAAAACTTGCTTTGCAGATGCAGCATTTTGCCTTTGATCTTATTCACCTCTGAAAGCCCCTGTGGGTTGGCAAACGTATTATCATATGCTTCGCGTAACGTTCGGTACAAGAGCTCATTTTTTGCATGAAACTCTCGAAATGCTGCGTTTGTCTTCCACTTGAAGAAGCTAATAATCTTAGGTTTAGCAAAGTTTAACCACCAAGACATCCAACTATAAAAATATCGTCTGCATCTTAACCATCGAGCATTTGGTCAGTGTTAGTTTGCCTTTCAATTAATATATTTACTTTGATAATCCTAATTACAGATGTGAAATGAATTCAATTTGATTTTGTATGAGAACTTATTGGACACGGTGTAAACACTTCCTGAGTCTCTGATGGAATCTCAGGACACATTTCTGGCGAAACCACAACAGCAGCTTCAAGAAAAGTCCTTTTGGGAATTTCAGCAGGAATCCCTGAACGAATTTTTCAAGAAACTCTTGTAGGAATCCTTGGAAAAATTCTTGAATAAATCACTGGACGATTAAAAAAAATATATCAGAGGAATTGCTTAAATCTGCATGGAAGAACTTTTGAAGAAATCTCTAGCTGAAATTTTTGAAAAAGTTCATAAAATTCTAAACAAGTCTTAATAGTTCTGATGGAATTCTTGAAGAAATTTTTGAAGGGTTCCAACTAACAATTTCTTAAAGAATCCCTAGAGCAGTTTCTGAAGAAACCTCGTGCAAAATCCCTGTAGAAATCTCAAGAAGGTCTCTTGAATAAATCTCTTGAGCAACATTTGAAAAATATTCAGGAAGGAATTTCTTAAGAACTCCCTTGATAAATATCTGGAAAAACTCCTCGAGAAACCCTAGAAATTCCTATAAAAGTTTATTGAAGATTTTTAGGAAAATTCCTGGAAAAAATCTCTAATAAAAATCTTGAAAGATTTACTGAAGCAATATGTGGACGAGTTTCCGAAAAAAATCCTTCATGAATATCTGGAGATCCTAGAACCTAGGCAATATTTTTGAATAAATTTCATAAAGAATCGGTGGTGAAATTCTTGGTGTTATCCTTAGTGCATGTGCCGGGGAAATTTTCGGGGGAGGTACATGGAGGAACACCTGAAATAAATTCTGAGGGAATCTTTGTATGAACTCCTGGAGGAATCTCGGGAGATTTTTTTTTTCATTTCATTTCATTTATTTATAACGGAAAATACAATGGTTTGAACTTCTCCTACTGAACTAAATGTTCTTTTAAAGGTTTGTTCGATATCTATCTTCGAGTATTTGAATTAATTTTAAGACAATTCTATTTTGTAACATTCGTTTTACACAGCCCGCTAAATCCGCACTAGACTTTAGGAAAACTCAGGGTCGGCTCAATTCCTAGCCATGGAGAGATTCGCGTATAAGAGGAAAAACCACAGAGAATTAAGTTGATGGCACTTTATTGCAAGGTTTCCTAACCAGCCCTAACAACCTGACTCCCTAGCTAGATCCTACCGTTAAATCTACTTACAGTGTGAAGTGTAGTCTCGTTGGGGCCCATTCGCTGCCTGCCTGATGGGGGGGTATTCCCGGACTCCGATCCTGTTGCGTGTTCGCCCCAGAACCATGGACGCCTTCTTTCATACCGGATTCCTGTCCTGGATCCGACCTTCGATTGGTCCCGGGCCTTCGAGCCCAGGCTTGTTGCCCTTACTTACCTTACCGGTCAGGCTAAGGCCGGGGTGGCCTCTGCTGTACATAGTAGCCGCCTCCATTCCACTCGGTCCATGGCTGTTTGTCTCCAGTTCCGCACTCTGCGTAGGGTCCGCAGATCGTCCTCCACTTGGTCGACCCACCTAGCTCGCTGCGCTCCACGTCGTCTTGTACCGGTCGGATGACTCTCGAGAACCATTTTAGTCGGGTTGCTATCCGACATCCTGATGACGTGACCCGCCCACCGTAGCCTCCCGATTTTCGCGGTATGGACGATGGTTGGTTCTCCCAGCAGCTGATGCAGCTCGTGGTTCATTCGCCTTCTCCAAGTCCCGTCTTCCATCTGCACTCCGCCGTAGATGGTACGCAACACCTTCCGTTCGAAAACTCCAAGGGCGCGTTGGTCCTCTGCACGTAGGGTCCATGTTTCGTGCCCATAGAGGACGACCGGTCTAATCAACGTTTTGTAGATGGTTAACTTCGTGCTACGGCGAACTTTATTCGATCGTAGAGTTCTGCGGAGTCCAAAGTAGGCACGATTTCCTGCCACAATGCGCCTCTGAATTTCTCTGCTGGTGTCGTTGTCGTCGGTCACCAGTGAGCCCAAGTACACGAATTCTTCAACCGCCTCGATTTCATCACCGTCGATATGAATTCGGGGTGGCGGGCGCGGTGATTCCTCCCTGGAGCCCTTTGCCATCATGTACTTTGTCTTCGACACATTAATGACTAATCCGATTCGCTTGGCTTCACTCTTTAGTCGGATGTACGTTTCCGCCATCGTCTCAAATTTACGAGCAATAATATCAATATCATCGGCGAAACCAAGCAGCTGAACGGACTTCGTGAAAATCGTCCCACTCGTGTTTATCCCCGCTCTTCGTATTACACCCTCCAAAGCAATGTTGAACAGCAAGCACGAAAGACCATCACCTTGCCGTAACCCTCTGCGAGATTCGAAGGGACTCGAGAGTGTCCCTGAAACTCGAACTACGCACATCACTCGATCCATCGTCGCCTTGATCAACCGTATCAGTTTATCCGGGAATCCGTATTCGTGCATAATCTGCCATAGCTGTTCTCGATCGATTGTATCATACGCCGATTTGAAATCGATGAACAAGTGATGTGTGGGCACGTTGTATTCGCGGCATTTCTGCAACACCTGGCGGATGGCGAACATCTGGTCCGTTGTAGCGCGTTCACCCATAAATCCAGCCTGATATTGCCCCACGAACTCTCTTGCAATCGGTGATAGACGGCGGCATAAAATTTGGGAGAGTACCTTGTAGGCAGCGCTCAGTAGTGTGATCGCGCGATAGTTCCCGCAATCCAACTTGTCGCCCTTTTTGTAGATGGGACACACGATACCTTCCATCCATTCCTCCGGTAATACTTCCTCCTCCCAAATCTTGGTAATGACCCAGTGTAGTGCTCTCACCAGTGCTTCTCCACCGTATTTTAGAAGCTCGCTTGGTAGTTGATCTGCTCCAGCGGCTTTGTTGTTTTTCAACCGGCTAACCTCCTCCTCAATCTCTTGAAGGTCCGGGGCCGGAAGTCTTTCGTCCTGTGCACATACTCCTAGATCTGTTACCACGCCACCTTCGGTACTTGCAACGTCGCCATTGAGGTGCTCATCGTAATGCTGCCGCCACCTCTCGACCACCTCACGCTCGCTCGTGAGAATATTCCCGTGATTATCTCGGCACATGTCGGCTTGTGGCACAAAGCCTCTGCGCGAGCGGTTCAGCTTCTCGTAGAACTTTCGTGTGTCCTTAGCGCGGTACAGCTCTTCCATCGCTTCGCGATCTCGTTCTTCCTGCTGGCGCTTCTTCATCCGGAAGACTGAGTTCTGCCTGTTCCGCGCCTGTTTGTAACGTGCCTCATTCGCTCTCGTACGGTGTTGCAGCATTCTCGCCCATGCTGCATTCTTCTCGTTTTTCAACTGTTCACATTCGCCGTCGTACCAGTCGTTTCTGTGATTCGGAGTCGCGAAGCCTAGTGCTGTAACCGAGGTACTACCTATGGCGGATCGGATGTCCCTCCAGCCATCTTCAAGTGTAGCTGCGCCAAGCTGCTCTTCCGTTGGTAGGGCCACTGCTAACTGCTGCGCGTAGTCTTGAGCCACTTCTACGTTACGAAGTTGCTCGATGTTGAGCCGCGGCGTTCGACTTCGACGCGTGGTGATAACTGTCGAAAGTTTTGAGCGCATGCATACAGCGACTAAGTAGTGATCCGAATCTATATTCGCACTGCGGTATGTGCGGACGTTGGTTATATCTGAGAAGAATTTACCGTCGATTAGAACGTGGTCGATTTGGTTTTCTGTTTGATGGTCGGGTGATCTCCAGGTGGATTTGTGGATATCTTTGCGGGGGAAGAAGGTGCTTCGGACTACCATACCACGGGAGGCTGCAAAGTTCACGCATCGCTGGCCGTTATCATTCGATACGGCGTGCAGGCTGTTTCGCCCGATTACCGGTCTGTACATTTCCTCCCTTCCTACCTGCGCGTTCATGTCGCCGACAACGATTTTCACGTCACGCGGCGAGCAACCATCGTATGTTTGCTCTAACTGCGCGTAGAACGCTTCTTTCTCGTCATCGGGTCTCCCTTCGTGTGGGCAGTGGACGTTGATGATGCTGTAGTTGAAGAAACGGCCCTTAAATCTCAACATGCACATCCTTGCGTTGATCGGCTGCCACCCGATCACACGTTGTCGCATCTTGCCCAACACTATAAATCCTGTTCCCAGTTCATTGGTGGTGCCACAGCTTTGGTAGAAGGTAGCCGCTCAATGCCCGCTTTTCCACACTTTCTGTCCAGTCCAACAAAGTTCCTGAAACGCCACGCTGTCGAAGTTGCGGGGATGTAGTTCGTCGTAGATTATCCTGTCACATCCTGCGAAACCTAGTGACTTGCAATTCCATGTTCCAAGTTTCCAATCGTAGTCCTTATTTCGTCGCGTGGGTCTTTGCCGATTGTATCGAGTCGTATTTTCTCCTATGTTATTCGCAATGGGGATTTTTACGGGTGGCTTATTGGGCCTACGCCAACACTCCTGTCTCGCCGGAGGGCCATCGTGCCAGTTCTGTTTAACGTCCCAACCAACACTGGGACGACCACGCTGATGGGGCTACCACCTTGGATCTAGCTGGGCGTGGTGCAGCGTTTCTTACTCAGCCGCTGGATGCCAGAACAGACGCTGTTTGAGCCGCACCTCCTTGGTGAACAGACACTCGGATCGTACCTCCTCAATCTAGCTGAAGTCAGAAGGACAACAGTGCCCAGGCTGCACTACCAGCTAAGCACACAACTCTTAGCTGGCGGTCTTTGTCATCGCTTGACCCGTGGAAGCATGAGGTAGGAACTTGTGAGGACCAGAGCTATATTGGATGCTCTCCTTATCGACTCACCGTTTTGCAGCTTGTTGCCCGGTGTGCCCCGATAGTGGGGTCGGGCAGCCTTCCCAAGATAAGCGGTCACTGAACCTTCTCCGGCTGACTTGTCTGCTTCGCTACCTGGTTGTGGTATGGGACACCTTTCCGGAACACGCGGTCACCGGAACTTAACGTGGACACCTTCCCGGAACACGCGGTCACCGGAACTTGACGTGGAGGATCCGATTCTTCTATCGAGCCACCCGGACGTGGGTAAAGGACGCTTTCCCGGAACACGCGGTCACCGGAACGTATCGTGGAGGCTCCGAGGCTCCACCCGGTCGTAGGTAAGGGACGTCTTCCCGGAATACGCGGTCTTCGGATTTTATTGGCTTCCCCGATCCAATGCGGCTCCACAATTCAGTGGAATAATGCCTTCCAAACCGCACACTTTTCTTCCAGAACACTGGTTTGCTTTAAACTTTTGGGACACTTGTTGTCGGCTTCGTCGTTCTGAACTAAGTGACCGAGTTGATCACATTCGCTGACTCTGGGACCTTCGACCGCCCATTCGAAGGCGTTCCTTTGAGAACGTATGTGTGTCATCTCCCCGGAACCTCCCCATCGTAATAGGTGTGCTACCAATAAAATTCAGCACCGTTAACACGGTAGACTGGTATGTAGTGTAGCCTTCTGAATATAACGCCTGCCAGTATTCAATTCACTCGTTGCACGCTAAGAAAAAGTTACTCTAAAATGAGTAAGATTCACACAAAACTGAGCTAAACTGGAACAGCTAAAAAAATGAGTAAATTGCATTTCCAGCGATAGCGCTGGCCCAAGTGCAAAAATCCAACCAATTGAAGCCGTATAATATTCTTCACATCAGCAAGAATATTATACGACTTAAATTGATGAGATTTTCGCACTTGGGTCAGCGCTAGCGCTGGAAATAAAATTTACTCATTTTTGAGTTGTCCCACTTTAGCTCTAAACTGAGTGAATTTTCTGACCTTGTGTGCCATCCTACTATCTAGCTTTCGTCTAACGTAACGGTTTTATTGAATTTATTTAGGGTATTGGTTCCCTTATTAAGCATGTGGCTCCCATTTTCATCCCACGAAAAACAAAGGATTGAAGCGCTGTTTGTTTTGTTTCTTATTTTTGTATTTTTTGTTAGAAGTGAGCACCCATGAAAACAAAAAGAACGGAATCAATCGGTGCCGTAATCGCTTGTTTTCGAATAAGATGAGAATGGGAGCATGAGATTACTGATGGCACACATACCCTATATATATTTTTATATTCATCATTCTAGAACCTAGTTGCATGTAATTTTAGACCTTAAATTATGTTCCTACTAGCTAAGCTGTCTGTGTGTGGTTCTTCCTCTTATAATAAACGGTGATTTTACCCCCATATGGGCCTCAATCTTAGTGAACGTGTGTAAAACGATTGGTCACAATCTAGTTCACTAACATATTTCTAGGGTCATTCAGAATGAATTGCTTTAGTTTTCGTTTAAATATAAACAACGTTGGAGCAGCTTTGATGTTATCAGGAATTTTGTTGTATATAATTGGTCCTATGTTCGAGAATCTACGCCGTCCTATCTCCGTTCTGAACTGTTCTCGTCGAAGGTGATGAGCGTACCTGGTACGATGTGAGTGAAGAGCATTCCCAAATGACCAATTGTGATGAATATTCAGCTCATTGATGATTTTATGCATGGAAATACCAACTTGAAGCATGTGAAGGTCTAGTATTGGAGGTATTTGGTGTTGAGGCAGTTCGTACAAATCAAGTGTAGGAAATAGGTACAGTAAGCTAAAGATAGCTTTAATACAGCGGTTTTGTTGAATTTGCAGTGGTTTCAAGTGTACCTTGTTACCAGTGCCCCAGGCGGAAATACCATACTGGTAGCGGCTATGGATGAACGAATGGTAGATCTTCAATACAACATGTACTGGAACAAATGGTCGGGGTTCTGCTAAACCGAACCAAAGACCATTTTTTGAAAAATTGAGTTTTCTTTACCATTGGATGAAGAAATGGATGATCCTCCTTCCATGTAAAAATGCAGTAATTCTGACAGCTCTTCGTGGAGTAAATTCAAAATTTCTGTTTGGCAGAACATACAAAAAACAAAATTGCATCCAACCAGAGTGAACTGTAAACCATTCCATAGAATCAGCGAAATGTATTAATGTTGGTCCAGATGAAGAACATTTCAAGTTATGCTCATCGCCGTCAAATTTTTAACTTCCATCCGACTCATAGTAACAATCTGTGGGCGAATTGAACACGTTATTAGAAATACGGATGTTGGAGGATACAATTATGTTTCGACGGTGCTGATCGCCATTTTTTCAAATTACATTCAGCCAGACCGAACCAAATCCACTGCATTTTAGAATCTATTTATTCTCAACAATACAAAAATCAACTGGTTTTAAATACCTGCGTTATGTCGACACTCCTCATACTGATAATTTAACCCAGAAGCCGTCATGGAACAACAAGGCTAATAAGAATAATAAAGTTTGAAAAAAAATCAAACACTTGGTTCGCTTTGGCTGATCGAAAAATGGCGTTTTCACGAAAACCATGCTAGAGAAGAATTTTTAGAACTTGATTCAGACTTAACGACTGACCTTCAGCTAATTAAAATGACCTAGAGGTAACGTGCTTGGTTATCACTTAAAGGATCCAAGTTCGAATCTCTTTAATATTTTCGATTTTTTTTGTCTTAGTTCACTTTGGCAGATCATTTTCATGGTTTTCTTCGACCAGTATACATTTGAAGTACACAAATTGCTCCACTTCCACATCTCAGGACCTCAGGACATGCAAAGACATCATTTTACATAATCACTCTTGCTCTGTGCCTGCACATGCACCGCCTATAAAAAACATAGGTGGGAAGGGCTGAGCTGGGAGGGCTTCCGCCGTTCATATTTCAAACTATTTTGAGATCTCCATGCTACCATAATATACGCGTCCTCTCTGATGCATGTAAAGAATTGTGAGTGATATCGATTTCGACTTCATGGACGATGAAAAATCGAGTTTTTTTTTCACAATCCGAATGGTTTTCTATGAAACAAAGAAACACAGTCAGCCACACTGAACTATAAACCATATTCCAATGTTTTTGTTCAGCCAGAGTGAACTGAGTGCAAAGTACTGTAAAAATAAATGTAATTATATCAATGATTTCAAATAATTTACATGTATTCTTCGTCTCTGATGGTTAATAAAGGCTTGTAAGTAACATGTGTGGGGAAAAGTTTCGAATAATCTTAGCTGTTGTTTATTTGTGAGTGGTTGAACTTTAAGCTTAATTATCTCGGAATAAAGTTTTTGGCGCTTAGTTCGGTTTAGCAGAACCCCGGCCAAATTTGGAGAGCTTCCGTAGTATTCCTGCTTGAATCACTAAAAGGAATAACACAAAAAAACAGTAATTGTTAAAGAAATTTTGGAATTTCTTCAGGATTTTTCTATACAAAAACTGAATCCCTGTACTCATTCAAGTGGGATTTTTCAATGAAAGCCTAAGAGATGAACCAGCCTCGGGCTGAAAATCTCTCTAATAAAGATACCTAACCTAATGAAAGCCTTGGAGCAATTCCGGAACAAATATCTGGTGCACTGCTTGAAGAAATACCAGTACAAGTTTTTGAAGGAATCTCTGTAAGAATATATGAAAGTAGGTTTGAAATTATTTCTGAAGGCATCCCTGTAGAAAATTCCAAGGCATTTCTGGAGTAATATCTGAAAGATTCCATGATGGAATATTTGAAGTTATCAACAGGAGATTTCCTTAAGGAATCCATGAACAAGTCTATGGAAAAATCTCATAAAATAATCTCAAGGAAAATGTCTAAACGAATCTCTGGAGTTATTCTTAAGGGGAACTTTGAAAGAATTTCTGAAATGGTGTTGGTAGATTTTTTTAAAAAAGTTCTTCGAGAAATTTCTGGAGGAATTCAGTATTTTTAAATTTCTGAAGGAATTCGTGGATGACGTGCTGAAATAATTCTTGCACGGATTTTTCAAAAGAATTTATAGATGAGATTCTGCGCAAATTTTTCGAGAGAAATTTAGGAAATTTTAGGAAAGCCTCCTAAAGGATAATCTAGAGGAATCTCTGAAGCATTTTTAAGGAATAGTTTCTCTTCCTGAGCAGCACCCACGCCACACAGGAGTGTCGACAGCGCAGGTTTTTGTTTATACAGGAGCAACATTTATGTAATTCTAAACCAAAGGCAGAATTACATATTACTTCAAATGACTCGTGTCCAACTGAACAACTGAAACATACACTCCCGTTCAAAAGTTTGGGGTCACCCCCTCAAAAACATGTCATTTTTTAGGCCCATATCTCCGCCAATTTGCGTCCGATTTCAAAACCCTAGGTTTCATTCAAAAGATAATAAGTCAAAGAAACTTTGAACATGATTGAAAAGAAACTTTTTCAAAAAATTTTGTATGTAAGCTTAACCCAAAGTTGCCAAATTTTCTAAAAAATGAATATAAACTTACGGCAGTGTCGCTGGAAGTTGGGTCGACCAAATTTTAAGTTGAGAGCGGTAATATGACCCATTTTCTATTAGCTTTCAACTGCTTTTTACAGAACTTAGCTAAAAAATCTAGAAAAAAGTGATTAAGTAAATTAATCCTTGATGTCATCGACCAAAAGTTTGGGGTCACCCCTCAAAATGCTGTATCGGCCAAAAGTTTGGGGTCACTATCGTAAAACATGGAAAAGTGATTTGTTGATATCTTTGTCATCTTTCATTCAATTTTAATTCTTCTTGGCTTATTTGAAACAAAATGAAAGATACTTACTGCATAGACATTGAACCACACATATTTGTTGAAATTTACATACTAAAACTTAACGTAAAGTTGCCTCATTTTTTGAAGCGTGGTAAAATGTGCTAACTTTACATAACATTTTTATATACAAAAATCGTTAAATACGTTAAGTTGAAGACATCAAACGTAAATTTAGTTAATTATCTTTGAAATGAGCCAAAAATAATTAAAATTGAACTGTAGGTGACGAAGATATCACCAAATCACTTTTCCATGTTTTACGAAAGTGACCCCAAACTTTTGGCCGATGACATCAAGGATTAATTTACTTAATAACTTTTTTTTCTAGATTTTTTAGTGAATTTTTTAGGGAAGTTCTGTGAAAAGCAGTTGAAAGCTTATAGAAAATGGGTCATATTACCGCTCTCATCTTAAAATTTCGTCGACCCAACTTCCAGCGACACTGCCGTAAGTTTATATTCATTTTTTTTTAGAAAATTTGGCAACTTTGGGTTAAGTTTACATACAATTTTTTTTGAAAAAGTTTCTTTTAAAACATGTTCAAAGTTTCTTTGACTTATTATCTTTTGAATGAAACCTAGGGTTTTGAAATCGGACGCAAATTGGCGGAGATATGGGCCTAAAAAAATGACATGTTTTTGAGGGAGAGACGAACCAGCCAAGGGCTGAAAGTCTCTCAAATAAAGACAAATCAATCAATCAATCAATGTTTTTGAGGGGGTGACCCCAAACTTTTGAACGGGAGTGTAGATGTAACTGGAATAATCCCGCCAAGGATTGACTAGCTCAACCAAGCAGGGCTGTCCCAGTGTCCAGGTCCAGTGTACTGCAAGTATATATACGCTCATGTTTTCGTTATTTTACGATAGCCACTTAACAACATGGACCCCCATGCGAGTGGTAGTGTGGTGCGGTGGCTAAACAACTTTGCTGATCCATAAATGCTCTTAAATTGCACTTTGAATTTACGGCTTCGGATGACGAACGAAGCAATCACGCCAGCCAAACGTTCATGTCAACAAGGATTTATTTATAGCATTACATTCCCGTGGGAGCAGAGTCGTTCTGAGGAGATACAAAGCAAAGAAATTGTTGAGCCGTACGTAGACGATTAATGGATAGGTGCTGTGAAGTATTTTCAAAACTGTGACAGTTCAACAGGGGCTGAAAAATGCTGAGTCGACAACCTAGAAGGTGCGTCCAACATTGCTCTTATCCTCACAAGTTTCTATCTCATGCTTCCACGTGTCATTCGGAGACAAAAACCGTTAGCTAAGACTTGTAAGGGTGCAGTTATTTTCGGGGAAATACGTCCCGAGCGTCTGTTTACCAAGGAGGTGTGGCTCAAACAGCGCCTGTTCTGGCATCCAGCAGCTGAATATGAAACGCGGTATCGCTATGCCTTATGTGGCGGCCCCGCGTGACCCCGGTAAGGTGGCTGTCGAAGCCATAAATGGAGATAGAAGAAATATGTGAACGAAACTTTCGGAAATCAACCCAGCAACGAAATAAGGACTATGATTGGAAACTCGACACCTGGAACTTCATGGCCTCAAATAAAATTGAGTGTTCGAGGCAAACTCTTTAGCTACAGCCTGATCAATGTCTATACGCCGACTAGCGACAAACCGGTGACGCCAATGGACAGATCGCAAGAGAGGGCTATTTACGACCAGTCTTCGGTAAGGAGATTCTTCATTCCGTCGCTAACGACTACGCACATTGGAGTAAATCGCATCAAAACCTGATCATAAGTGGAAAAACTCAAAATGAAGTAATTGGGTTTTCCGTTGTGTTTTTGCCAAGTGTAGTTATCGTGTAATCGTTTGACAGCTAAGCAGTGTACAAATGTTTTGTTTACGCTTATCAGAAGAGGTTAAGTGAAGCTGAAGTTTAACCGTTTTCTTTGATGTAACTCACAGCGCGTGCTAGTTTTGACCGTACAAAGTGAATGAAATTGATAGTTAATCAATTCAACAATGCAGTTTGTTAAAGAAGGTTAATGTTGTTATTCTGTTAATTTGAAACACAAACAAATTGACGTTGAATTTACATACAATATATGAAAATATTGAAAAAAAAAATTGATGGAATCCTTTACCGTACATTCAAAATGAAATAAGTTGATTTTCCGGCTGTTTCCGGAAAATCTGCGTTTAGTGTATGATAAAACTATTGTTCCTCTTTCAAATACAGAAAGAAAACCTTCCGGATGTTTCCGATTTCAAAAGTTGCAACACTTTAAAAAAATCGTGATAATTATATTATTATATTATATTATTTGCCTTAAAACACTATTTGGCCTTCTGAACGTATTTTTGCTGAAAACTAGAACTCAACAGCTTTCAAGCAAAAATAAGAAGTTTAAAATCGGTCAACTGGTTCAAAAGTTGTGATTTTTTGAAAAATTTTAGTTTCGAAAAATCTTGACTTTTACAATCATAAAATTGGTCACCCTAATGACGAAATAAAAAAATACGAAAACTATGAAATACGTTTCATTACTAATTTGGGTTGCATTTGGGATGTGAAAATGCGTCAAAATAATTTTGATCAGTTTTGATGTACTAGGTGCTCCACTGTGCTATGTCCCAAGATAAGTCAACTTTGCTACTGCCAGGGATATGGCTATTAGTAGCACTTATTTAACACGCAAGGATAGCCGCAAGCATATCTGAAGACACCCAAACGGCAAAGTTTGTAACCAAATCGACCATGTGCTGGTAGATGGCCGACACTTCTTGGACATCAGAACTTTTAGAGGCCCCAACATCAACATAGATCACTATCGCGTAGTTAGATAAATTTAAGCTCGGTTTTCAACCATGGCAGATTCTAAGCAACGACGAACGAAACCTTTCAACATCTGGTCGTTTTCAGCAGACGGTACGGTAGCTGACTATCACCAGAAGCTGGTCGAGCGGATAAATGAGATCAACGAGAGCGAGATTCTTAATGGTATGTGGAAGTCTATCAACCGAACGATGAGTACAGTAGTATGGGAGGTGATAACCACTGCTCACGACCTAGAAACGAATGGTTTGAAAAAGAGTACTAGAGAGTGAAGGATGAGGAGAATGTTGTTCGATGTCGTATATTGGCATTAGGGACGCAGCAAAGCGGGGAGCGATATAGAGAGTAGCAAGAGTAGCCGAACAATGAATCCACTGCAAAAAAGCATGCGGAAAACGAGATTGCTCAACCACTAGAGAGTATGGAATAGAATGGTATGCGGAGGTTTTACGGAAATGTCAATGGCGTTAGGGGAAAACTGCGTTTTTTTCTCGTTATTGGTGACAAGCGTGATGGAAACGTGTTGCCAGGTGGAGAGAACACTTCGAGTTATTGGAATGGAAAAGCGATAGACAGAATTCAGCAGCTATATCAATTCTTACATCGTTTTATATTGATGATATGAGAAGAGAGAGAATTGCCTGCTAGTAAGTTGGATGGTCTCAATCTCAGTTGCCCTTTATACAAGAAAGGGCATCGACTGGAATGTGCCAAGTACAGAGGAGTCATTCGTCGGCAAATATCAGGCGGGCTTTTGTGAGGGCCGATCAACGACAGATCAGATGGGTTGGTTACTTACTCTGAAGCAGACGTGATGTGAGATGACGGATTGTGTCTGCGAATCAGACTTTTTTCAGTCTGCGAAACCAGTTCAAGTCCCGTAGGCTGCGAACGAAGACAAAACTCGCGTTGTACAAGACAAGCATCGTGAACGTTGAGAGTAGTTGCCACATTCCATATTCTAAACCATATTCCATAACCAGTCAACCAGCAAGGGACGGTGGCTTCGTAAAAAGCCTTGCTCACTTTGGCTTTTTGCAGTTGAAGGAGGACCTAAGGACTCTAAATGTTCATGGCAGCTGGAAGTGATTGGCAGAGGACTGAGATCAGTGGAGGCGTATGCTTCATTTGGCGTAGATTCACCGCTAAGAGCTGTAGCCCCTCAAGTAGCAAGCAGTTTCTATGAAACACTGGCAACAATAGCGCAAGAGTTGGTAGGTACCGCTGAGTGATGTCAACGCAATGTTTGGTTCGATCAGGAGTGCCAACAAAAGAGAAAAGAATCCACCGCAGCACGAAACGGCAGCTGTAGCGCAGGAAAGCATGGATCGGAACGATATGTGGAGGTTTTATGCAACTGTCAATGGCGTCCGACACAAGACTGCGCCAGTTCTCGCCGCCATGTTCCAATGACCGGTAGGAGAATTTGTGGATAGACAATACCGCCCAGCTGGTTAAGATCTTGTTTTTGTTGTCACTTACTGTCTTAAAAAAAAATCACGCCAGCCGAAAAACTCTCGTGTCACTTTTGTCCTTCCGAAAAACCGCTAGCGAAACGTAAGTGCAACCGTTGGTATATTCAAACATTCATCAAAAATCTGTGAAGGTGTCAATGCTTGTTAAATTGATCCGACCACCTTACCATCTAACAACATCAAGCATCTCGAAACCATTCCACCAACCATCGACGGCGACTTCAAAGAGTAAATTCTAACTCTACAACTTTCTGATGGAGATTCATGACGACCGACCCCTTTAGGTGCGCTGTTGGCCCCTTTTTTGACCCACGTCACATCCAGTACGGCATGCTAAACACATGAGGGCTTGGCCCACGGTCTCCCAACAGCAGCATCCCCCCGGAAAGGTTGAGTAAGTGGTCGGGTCCTGCTCGGGTACTGAAAATTCGATGTAATAAAGTAGCTGTGATGCGCGCCCGACAACTCGGACGCACATACACACCCCCAGTCAGTTGCCAGCCAGTTGGTCTGGCCGGGAACAGCCCGCCAACAATGTAGCAGAAAGTGAATTTTATTAATTAAGCAGCAAACAGGTTTATAATGATCTCGTCGTAACTCGCTCACGTCCAGTTACCGGATGCTGTGCTGCGCTCTGGTTGTAGCTGGAATCTGCTTGTGGATGGCTGCTGCCTTAGCTTCCGGGCGTCCGGGGACATTCGCTACAGCAGGGAGGAAGAATTCTCTTCCGTACCATAGCTGGGAGGAACTGACCAATGGCGGCGGGGCGGTGGCAGCAGCAGGAAGCTGATAATTAATTTCCGCTCGTTGTTGGTGCAATCCGTCGTCGTTGATGGGCGGATGCTACCTGCGGGGTGATGTGCATATTTTGTGTATGGTTGAGGCAAGTATGGTATGATTTTAATTAAATACATCAGTGCTAAATAACGTGTATTAACACTCCCGGCCCCAAGATCAAAAATTTGTTGTAACTAAATTTTTAATTGGCTATATCTCAGCAATGGCTCAGCCGATTTTCAAAATTTTTTTTATCAATCTCATGTCCGAATCCTAAAATTTCAGATGATTGAACAGAAATTATTCTAGGGGTGCTCAAATTTCCTCTAGAACAGTGCAACCGATACAATTTTTTTTCGACATGCTTGTTTAATTGTAAACGTGCAAAATATTTCAGTAAACATCATAAATCTGCGTGGTTCACATGAATATAGTATAAAATAGCTGGATGCATATCGTAAATACAATCGAAAAATATTTTGAACATCCCTAGCGCTCTCGGCAGTGGCTAGTTGTAATTAAATTTTCTATTGACTATATCTCAGCAACGGCTCAACCGATTTTCAAAATTCTTTTACCAATCTCTTCTCCGAATCCTAAAGTTTCAGATAATTGAACAGAAATTATTTTAGGGGTGTTCAAATTTCCTCTAGAACCGTGCAACCGATATATATATATATATATTTAAATGTTTACCTAATTGGAAGCGGTCTGAAAATTACTGTACGCATAATGGATGTGTGTGGTATAGTATAAGATAAAATATTTTGAACATCCCTAGTGCTCCCGGCACAGTGGCTAGTTGTAATTAAATTTTCAATTGACTATATCTCAGCAACGGCTCAACCGATTTTCAAAATTCTTTTACCAATCTCTTCTCCGAATCCTAAAGTTTCAGATAATTGAACAGAAATTTTTCTAGGGGTGTTCAAATTTCCTCTAGAACAGTGCAACCGATATAATTTTTTTTTTTCAAAATGTTTACCTAATAGGAAGGGGTCTGAAAATTACTGTACGCATAATGGATGTGTGGGGTACAGTATAAGATAAAATATTTTGAACATTCCTAGGGCTCCCAGCACGATGATCAAAAATTTGTTGAAACTAAATTTTAAATCAGCTATATCTCAGCGATGGCTTACCCAATTTTCAAAATTATTTTTCTTACATGTTGTCCTAATCTTCTAGTTTCAGATAATTGAATAAAAAATATTCTAGGGGTGGTCCAATTTTTTCCATATCAGTGCAGAAGATACGATATTTTTCAGCCATTTTTTCTTCATTGTGGACGTTCAAAATATTTCCTTGAACATCATAAACCTACATTATTCAAACGGGAATAGTATAAGATCTATCTGGATACATGCAGTAAACCTCAATTAAAAAGATGTTGAACATCCCTAGTGCTCCTTGAATTATGACCGAAGCTTGACTGTAATTAAATTTTCAATCGCATATATCTCAGCGATGGCTCAACCGATTTTCAAAATTATTTTACCAATCTCTTGTACGAATCTTCAAATTACAGAAGTTTGAAAAAAACCCTTCTAGGGGTGTTCAAATTGCCTTTTGAACAGTTCAACTTGTTTCAAAATATTTATATCATTGTAAAAGTTCTAAATATTTCGGTAAACATCATAAATCTTCGTGATTCTAATGAGAATAGCATAAGATCACTTGATACATATTGTGAACTGCATAGTAAATTGAACATCCCTAGCACTACCGGCATTGTGATCGAAATTCGGCTGTAACTATATTTTCAATGGGCTATATGTCAGCGATGACTTGACCGATTTGCCATATTATTTGACTAATCTCTTGTCAGAATTTTGTTTTGTGTTCAAATTTCCTCAAGAGCTCTGCATCCGGTGTATTTTTTTCGACTTGTTTACTTCATTGTGAACGTTCTAAATATTTTCACAAGCATGAGAAATCTGCGAGATTCTTATTAGAACAGTACAAGGATGGGAAAACTCACCTGCAAAGAGTTACACTCACTTGCTATTTTCTCAGCTCAGAAGCGTGCAATCAAGAAACGATGTATGGACGACTTTTGCATTGTGGTTTTGTCTAATGCTTTGCCGAACAGAGTAGGGGTCGCACACGCATACCGAAGTCGTGAAGGAGCTGCGAAGGCAACTCTCCACGAGGTGAATGTAAATTACACTCACCTCGTGGAGAGTCGCTTTTACAACTCTGTCACGACTTTGGTATGCGTGTGCGACCCCTACTCTGTTCGGCAAAGTTTTAGACAAAACCACAATGCAAAAGTCGTCCATACATCGTTTCTTGATTGCACGCTTCTGAGCTGAGAAAATGGCAAGGGAGTGTAAATTTTTCAAAGTGAGTGTTCCCATCCCTGGAACAGTATAACATAAAAGGATACATATTGTGAATCACATAAAAACACACTCGGTGATTGAAATTAAATTATAAATAAATTTTCAATTGGCTATATCTCGCAAAATAACTCAACTGGTTTTTTATATTCTTTTACTTATCGAATCTTCAAGTTTCAGACAATTGAACAAAAATCATTCTAGAGATGTTAAAATTTCCCCTGAACCAGATAACCGATACAATTTTTTTTCCGACATGTTTACCTAATTGTAAACGTTCTGAAACTGTCACAGAAAAAAAAATATTGGGACATCCCTAGCGCTCCTATAACGATGACTAAATTTTCAATCTGCAATATCGCAGCAATAGCACTACTGATTTTCAAAGTTATTTTGCTAATATGTTGTTCAAGTCTTCGAACTTTAAACAAATGAACAAAATACGTTCTAGGGGTGTTCAAACTTCCTTCAGAACAGTGCAACCAACACACATTTTTTCAGTCATTTTCACTTCATTATAAGCGTTATGAAAAAAAAAAACATTTGGTTTACACTGAATTAGTGTGAATGAGTCATGAATATTTTCACTACATCAATGTTTCAAAAACCGTCTAGCCGTTTCGTTGAATTTCGTAATAAAAAAAGAGAAATTAAACTGGTACAAAACTGATTTTTATGATGGAAGGAAAAAACTTCGTGTAAAAAACTTTGACTACTACTAAAGAGAATCATTGTGGCCTTCGTGGTCGTGCGGTTAGAGGCGTCAGTCGTCTAGGCGTTTCGTAAGCCTCGCAGTTTGGGTTCGATTCCTGCTCCAGTCGGTGAAAACTTTTCGTGAAACGGAAAATTCATCACTGGACGACTACTGGGTTTTTCGTGTGTTGTCCGTTGTCTCATATTTGTGATCGTTCAGTCTGTACAACCTCTGGTTGAAGACGGTGTAGTCTTTTCAAAGAGAATCTTCGTGCATGTCACGTGATATATTAAGGCAAAAATGGTAATTAGTAAAGACAACTCTTAGCTACGAACTGTGGAACTTAAGAATTTAACGTACTGGGAGTGCTAGTATACGAAATATTCAGAATGTTTACAATGAGGCAAATATGTTGAAAAATATTTTTTTAGGTTGCACTGTTGCTGTTGTTGTTACACAGCAACCATAGAATGATTTTTGTTAAACTGTCTGAAAATTGAAGGTTTGCGCAACATATTTTTAAAACAAACCCTGAAAACCGGCTGAGATATGCATGCAGTAATGTTATACAATTTTCAATTTGAACCACGTAGATTTATGTATGATGTTTGGGGTAAAATTTTGAACTTTTGCAATGAATGGGCAAATTGAAAAAATGTAATGGTAGTAATAGTTTGAAGGAAATTTGAACGCCCTCATAATGATTTTTTTTCAATTGTTTGAATCTTGAATAACTGCAGAACATGTTACTAGAAGAATTTTGAAAATCGGTTAATCCATCGCAGAGATACAGCTGATTAAAAATTTTGTTTAAACTAATTCGATCACCGTGCCTGGAGCGCTAGGGATGTTCAAAATATTTATTCTTATGCTATTCTAATATAAACCACACACATAGATTATGCCTACGGAAATTTATAGAACGTTTAAATTGGTAAACATATCGAAAAAAAATATATCGGTTGCACAGAGGAAATTTGAACACCCCTATAATGTTGAATTGTTTGAACCTTGAAGATTATGATAAGAGAGTTCTAAAAGCATTTTGAAAATCGGTTGAGCCATCGCTGAGATATGTAAGATTCAAATTTTGGTTGCAGTTAAAATTTGATCTCAATTTCGGGAGCTCAAGAGATGTTCAATAGGGTATCGCGTCACTTGGGCGGTGGCTTCTATATTCGTCTGTTTTCCACTATAACTCAGTCAATTTTGAACCAATTGACTTGAAATGTTGTACACGGGTAGATACTATACCTATCTCACCAAATTCCAAAAGTTGTGTCAATTGGTTCAAATTCGACTGAGTTATAGTGGAAAACAGACGAATATAGAAGCCACCGCCCAAGTGGCGCGATTCCCTATATTTTTCTGTGAGATTCACTATAAGCATTCGGCTATCTAATACTATTCTCATTTGAATCACATAGATGTTTGATATTTACGGAAATATTTGGAAGGTTCACAATGAAGAAAAACTGGTCGCAAAAAAATCGCATCTGCTGCACTGGTATGGAGAAAATTTGACCAGCCCTAGATTATTTTTCATTCATTTATCTGAAACTAGAAGATTAGGACAACATATTAGTAAAAAAATAATTGAAAATCGGTTAAGCAATCGCAGTAATATAGCTGATTTAAAATGAAGCTTCAACTAATTTTCGACCATCGTGCCTGGAGCGCTAGGGATGTTCAAAATATTTTATTGAATACGATTTCCATTTGAACCATACAAATTAATCATGTCTACGGAAGCGCTTGTATCGTTCACAATTAGGTGAACATGTCGAACAAATTATATCGATTGCACTGTTCTAGAGAAATTTGAACATCCCTAGAATGATTATTGTTCATTTGTTTGAAACTTGAATATTCGAACAAGAGATTGGTAAAATAATTTTGAAAATCGGTTGAGCCATCGCTGAGATATAACCAATTGAAAATTCAATTGCAACTAATCACTGTGCCGGGAGCGCTAGGGATGTTCAAAATATTTTTCTGTTAGATTAACGATATGTATCGTTATCTTATACTATTTTCATTTGAACACCTCAGATTTATGATGTTTACTAAAATATTTGGAACGTTTACAACCAGATAAACATGTCGAAAAAAAAGTGTATCGATTGCACTGATCTAGAGAAAATTTGAACACCCCTATAATAATTTCTGTTCAATTATCGGAAATTTTAGGATTCGGACAAGAGATTGGTAAAAGAATTTTGAAAATCGGTTCAGCCATTGCTGAGATATAGTCAATTGAAAATTTAATAGCAACTAGCCACTGTGCCGGGTGCGCTAGGGATGTTCAAAATATGTTTCTGTTAGATTAACGATATGGATCCAGTTACTTCTACTATTTTCACCGCATTTGAACACATTCATTTGAACACCGCAAATCGGTCAAGTCATCGCTGACATTTACCCCTTTGGAAATATAGTTACAGCCGAATTTCGATCACAATGCCAGTAGTGCTAGGGATGTTCAATTTACTATGTAGTTCACAATATGTATCAAGTGATCTTATGCTATTCTCATTAGAATCACAAAGATTTATGATGTTTACCGAAATATTTAGAACTTTTACAATGATATAAATATTTTGAAAAAAGTTGAACTGTTCAAGAGGCAATTTGAACACCCCTAGAAGGGTTTTTTTATTCAAACTTTTGTAATTTGAAGATTCGTACAAGAAATTGGAAAAATAATTTTGAAAATCGGTTGAGCCATCGCTGAGCTATAAGCGATTGAAAATTTAGTTACAGTCAAGCTTCGGTCACAATTCAAGGAGCACTAGGGATGTTCAACATCTTTTTAATTGAGGTTTACTGCATGTATCCAGATAGATCTTATACTATTCTCGTTTGAATAATGTAGGTTTATGATGTTCAAGGAAATATTTTGAACGTCCTCAATGAAGAAAAAATGGCTGAAAAATATCGTATCTTCTGCACTGATATGGAGAAAATTGGACCACCCCTAGAATATTTTTTATTCAATTATCTGAAACTAGAAGATTAGGACAACATGTAAGGAAAATAATTTTGAAAATCGGTTAAGCCATCGCTGAGATATAACTGATTTAAAATTTAGTTTCAACAAATTTTCGATTATCGTGCCGGGAGCGATAGGGATGTTCAAAATATTTTATCTTATACTATACCACACACATCCATTATGCGTACAGTAATTTTCAGACCGCTTCCAATTAGGTAAACATTTTAAAAAAAATATATCGGTTGCACTGTTCTAGAGGAAATTTGAACACCCCTAGAATAATTTCTGTTCAATTATCTGAAACTTTAGGATTCGGAGAAGAGATTGGTAAAAGAATTTTGAAAATCGGTTGAGCCGTTGCTGAGATATAGTCAATTGAAAATTTAATTGCAACTAGCCACTGTGCCGGGAGCGCTAGGGATGTTCAAAATATGTTTCTGTTAGATTAACGATATGCATCCAGTTACCTTCTACTATTTTCATTTGAACACCTCAGATTTATGATGTTTTCTGAAATATTTGGAACGTTTACAGCCAGATAAGCATGACGAAACAAAATTTGTATCGGTTGCACTGTTCTAGAGGAAATTTGAACACCCCTAGAACAATTTCTGTTCAAGCATCTGAAATTTTAAGATTCGGACATGAGATTGATAAAAAAATTTTGAAAATCGGTTGAGCCATTGCTGAGATATAGCCAATTAAAAATTTAGTTACAACAAATTTTCGAACCCGGTGCTCCGCGTAACTTTTTTGATCTCGGTGCTCCTAGTGTTAAATGGCGATTTATATGCGTAGGAATTCGGGCACGTCGCATATGAATTTATTCGATGAAAATTAGTTCAACATTGTTTCCAATGCAATGCACAATGATGCAACTATTCCAACATTTACCTCCTGAATTATCTGTGCGCTCGAGTAAAACCAAAGCCGCATGACTACAAGTCAAATTGATATGATTTATTGCAAAACGCATTTGATCTGGAGAATTAAAAAACTAGCTTAGATAGAAAACGTATCGCGTACAAATTAAACGTACCATTGATCATGCCTTTCCAGGATTCTGGAAGAATCCCCCTCAGGATACAGGGAGAATCCCTGTCAGGATTCTGGGAGTATCCCTGTCAGGATTCTGGGAGAATCCCTGTCAGGACTCTGGGAGGATCCCTGCCAGGATTCTGGGAGAATCCCTGCCAGGATTCTGGGAGAATCCCTGCCAGGATTCTGGGAGAATCCCTGCCAGGATTCTGGGAGAATCCCTGCCAGGATTCTGGGAGAATCCCTGCCAGGATTCTGGGAGAATCCCTGCCAGGATTCTGGGAGAATCCCTGCCAGGATTCTGGGAGAATCCCTGCCAGGATTCTGGGAGAATCCCTGCCAGGATTCTGGGAGAATCCCTGCCAGGATTCTGGGAGAATCCCTGCCAGGATTCTGGGAGAATCCCTGCCAGGATTCTGGGAGAATCCCTGCCAGGATTCTGGGAGAATCCCTGCCAGGATTCTGGGAGAATCCCTGCCAGGATTCTGGGAGAATCCCTGCCAGGATTCTGGGAGAATCCCTGCCAGGGTTCTGGGAGAATCCCTGCCAGGATTCTGGGAGAGTCCCTGCCAGGATTCTGGGAGAATCCCTGCCAGGATTCTGGGAGAATCCCTGCCAGGATTCTGGGAGAATCCCTGCCAGGATTCTGGGAGAATCCCTGCCAGGATTCTGGGAGAATCCCTGCCAGGATTCTGGGAGAATCCCTGCCAGGATTCTGGGAGAATCCCTGCCAGGATTCTGGGAGAATCCCTGCCAGGATTCTGGGAGAATCCCTGCCAGGATTCTGGGAGAATCCCTGCCAGGATTCTGGGAGAATCCCTGCCAGGATTCTGGGAGAATCCCTGCCAGGATTCTGGGAGAATCCCTGTCAGGATTCTGGGAGAATCCCTGTCAGGATTCTGGGAGAATCCCTGTCAGGATTCTGGGAGAATCCCTGTCAGGATTCTGGGAAAATCCCTGTTAGGATTCTAGGAGAATCCCTGTCTGGATTCTGGGAGAATCCCTGTCAGGATTCTGGGAGAATCCCTGTCAGGATTCTGGGAGAATCCCTGTCAGGATTCTGGGTGAATCCCTGTTAGGATTCTGGGAGAATCCCTGTCAGGATTCTGGAAGAATCCCTGTCAGGATTCTAGGAGATTCTAGGAGAATATCTCCCGAGATTCCTGGAGAATCTCTCCCGAGATTCCGGGAGAATCTCTCCCGAGATTCCGGGAGAATCTCTCCCGAGATTCCGGGAGAATCTCTCCCGAGATTCCGGGAGAATCTCTCCCGAGATTCCGGGAGAATCTGTCCCGAGATTCCGGGAGAATCTCTCCCGAGATTCCGGGAGAATCTCTCCCGAGATTCCGGGAGAATCTCTCCCGAGATTCCGGGAGAATCTCTCCCGAGATTCCGGGAGAATCTCTCCCGAGATTCTGGGAGAATCTCTCCCGAGATTCCGGGAGAATCTCTCCCGAGATTCCGGGAGAATCTCTCCCGAGATTCCGGGAGAATCTCTCCCGAGATTCCGGGAGAATCTCTCCCGAGATTCCGGGAGAATCTCTCCCGAGATTCCGGGAGAATCTCTCCCGAGATTCCGGGAGAATCTCTCCCGAGATTCCGGGAGAATCTCTCCCGAGATTCCGGGAGAATCTCTCCCGAGATTCCGGGAGAATCTCTCCCGAGATTCCGGGAGAATCCCTCCCGAGATTCCGGGAGAATCCCTCCCGAGATTCCGGGAGAATCTCTCCCGAGATTCCGGGAGAATCTCTCCCGAGATTCCGGGAGAATCTCTCCCGAGATTCCGGGAGAATCTCTCCCGAGATTCCGGGAGAATCTCTCCCGAGATTCCGGGAGAATCTCTCCCGAGATTCCGGGAGAATCTCTCCCGAGATTCCGGGAGAATCTCTCCCGAGATTCCGGGAGAATCTCTCCCGAGATTCCGGGAGAATCTCTCCCGAGATTCCGGGAGAATCTCTCCCGAGATTCCGGGAGAATCTCTCCCGAGATTCCGGGAGAATCTCTCCCGAGATTCCGGGAGAATCTCTCCCGAGATTCCGGGAGAATCTCTCCCGAGATTCCGGGAGAATCTCTCCCGAGATTCCGGGAGAATCTCTCCCGAGATTCCGGGAGAATCTCTCCCGAGATTCCGGGAGAATCTCTCCCGAGATTCCGGGAGAATCTCTCCCGAGATTCCGGGAGAATCTCTCCCGAGATTCCGGGAGAATCTCTCCCGAGATTCCGGGAGAATCTCTCCCGAGATTCCGGGAGAATCTCTCCCGAGATTCCGGAAGAATCTCTCCCGAGATTCCGGGAGAATCTCTCCCGAGATTCCGGGAGAATCTCTCCCGAGATTCCGGGAGAATCTCTCCCGAGATTCCGGGAGAATCTCTCCCGAGATTCTGGGAGAATCTCTCCCGACATTCCGGGAGAATCTCTCCCGAGATTCTGGGAGAATCTCTCCCGAGATTCTGGGAGAATCTCTCCCGAGATTCTGGGAGAATCTCTCCCGAGATTCTGGGAGAATCTCTCCCGAGATTCTGGGAGAATCTCTCCCGAGATTCTGGGAGAATCTCTCCCGAGATTCTGGGAGAATCTCTCCCGAGATTCTGGGAGAATCTCTCCCGAGATTCTGGGAGAATCTCTCCCGAGATTCTGGGAGAATCTCTCCCGAGATTCTGGGAGAATCTCTCCCGAGATTCTGGGAGAATCTCTCCCGAGATTCTTGGAGAATCTCTCCCGAGATTCTTGGAGAATCTCTCCCGAGATTCTTGGAGAATCTCTCCCGAGATTCTTGGAGAATCTCTCCCGAGATTCTGGAAGAATCTCTCCCGATATTCTGGAAGAATCTCTCCCGATATTCTGGAAGAATCTCTCCCGAGATTCTGGAAGAATCTCTTCCGAGATTCATTAAGAATCTCTCCCGAGATTCTGGAAGAATCTCTCCCGAGATTCTGGGAGAATCTCTCCCGAGATTCTAGGAGAATCTCTCCCGAGATTCTGGGAGAATCTCTCCCGAGATTCTGAGAGAATCTCTCTTGAGATTCTGAGAGAATCTCTCTTGAGATTCTGAGAGAATCTCTCCCGAGATTCTGAGAGAATCTCTCCCGAGATTCTGCGAGAATCTCTGGTAGAATTTCTCTCAGAATTTGAATGAGATTCTCCCATGATTCTGGGAGAATCTCTCCCAGGTTTCTGGGAGAATCTCTCCCAGGTTTCTGAGAGAATCTCATGCTCTTAAATATTTCATTAGAAATAGTCAATCATGAAGTGAGTACGTTGTTACATTACCTCAAATTGTATATCCGCATCAAAAACCTTAGCGAAAGATCTTCCAATTTCAGTCACGTACTAATCGGTAGTTCCCCAACAGCTTACCTGAAAACATAGAAAAGAACAAAATAAACACCAGGTTAGAAAACTGACGGCAACTACCCACCAATGTTAAAGCTATTCAAAATTGAAACAGTTCCCATTCCATGAGCGTTCATCATGAGTGCGCTGCCAACATTATCGGCGAAAGTGTAAAAACTAGAAAAAGTATACCCCACGTGGATCCAGCTGAACGGCCAGCATCAGCTCGGGCTTGTGGAAAAATCATGTGCAATGTGTAACGTTGTTGGCTTCCCTGGAATGCTGCATGCCGGTTCGCTACAGGAGGGGGTAAACCTCCCGAAAGAACCGCAAGGCATGTGAGGTCTGGGGCTGAGCAGCTTCCAGATCATGCTGTAAATGGGAACAACCCAACTATCGACAGAGCAAAGAGCACCTCTCTCTTGGTTGGCACACAGAGGAAGAGGCAAATATTACATAACATCCTTTCGCAGTGAAAGGGACGATGGTCCTTTTCGCCGGTGGCTGCTGTGAAAGGGATGTAGCCAGCTTGTAGTAGGGCACTCTGGTGTCGTCGCCGCCGCCGCCGTATGGTGTGCCCAAATGTTCAAGAGTAGACTTTGAGAGTTTGGGAGTTTTCGCTTTAACATGACCGACCACAACCGGTGCTGACGATCACTAACTGGGACGAGGGTGGTGGGTTTCCCGGAAAGAGCTTTGGCCAACCAGCAGCAAATGGATGAATCATCGGAAGAAACGACCAACTTTCGAACAATTAACTTTGCCATAGTCTGATTAAGTTATTATCGGAATGTCGTCTCCACTGGGTGAATGCCGGGAATTCCATTGCAGTGCGAAATGCGTCTGAGGTCCGGAATTCATGTGGGCGGTTTTTATCCAACGGAACACGAGAAAGAAACTTTTTTTTTTCGTAAGAATAATAAATTCTTTGGTTGTAACCATATGAGAGCAAAAACTCTGGTATTGGTTATATTTCGCACAAAAAAAGACGTTGTAAAGAAGGAAAAGGACGATAATGATGATTGCTCTTGTGCTTGAGAAAGGCTGAAAATCTGTGCAGCGTTGAATTACGAACACACGTGGTTAAAGGGCAGAAAAGAGGTTTACATCGTTCACACTATCAATGTTGATCTGTTACTGTACCGTTTCCTTCTTATATAGTTTTTTGCCTTTCTCGTACATAGAGACAAGCCACTATTTGAAACATTTCGATAACAAATCAAGGAATTTTATGTACTTTCAACTAACAACTAGGTCTTACCGATCTCCATTTTCCCCAGTCATAAATGAATAATTCTTCTGGTTCAAATTACTCCATTATCGACAAGTACCGAACAGAGCGCTTATCACACACTCGAGATCTTCAGAGGTGAAAGTAGAATTAATCTGTTTCAGAATGGTCGGGTTTCACTTCAAGGACCGCGGCAGCGCGGTGTTGCCTAACGAAACCAACGACCGTTTCCAAGCAAGACATTCATTAAAACACAGCACAACGCTCTCATTACGCCATCAGTGCGGAACTTAATTTGTCGCCCATTTCGTCCACGTTAAGAGGGAAATTACCATAAAAACATGACTACTACAATTTGCTTCTTCTGACTGTTTGTGGTGGTGGTGAGGTGGTACGGCAGCGTGCTGCTGGCTAGAAAGTAGCCAGAAAATGGAATTGGGTCAATCGAGATGTACACGGAGGAAAAAAAAACATGAATAGTGAAACCAGAAACTAGGCGGCACAACACAAAAGAAACATGAGTTCAACGGTCGGTCATTCTGTCGGAGAAAATCTTCGTCTTTTGGAAATGGCTGGTCACTGCCGGGCGTCATCCCCTGCGCATCATGTCCGTTAGCCCTTAGTGGGATTGATTCCAGCTATCTTCGTTTCGGTCCATGTTCAGGCACTACTACAGTGTAACCACAAACATAACCCGATCAGAAACGAATGATTGTCTCCTTATTTTAGTATATCATGTACCGGCCACATGACATCATTCGTGTACATTAGACCATCTTACTGCCTATTTGGATCATCCTAGTGTCTATTTGGATCACTAATATTGTTATTTAGGATACCCTAATGCTCGTTTTAAGAAATTATTGAATCTATACAGGAGATAAGAAAATTTGGTAACGTTTCGACATTTAACGAAGAACACATTAGGTTTTCCTGGTGTAAGGCGTTATGGTTATTTTCACCTGCTCGGGGAATCCTTTCCGAAAGCTTATCCTTCGCCACGTGGATCATCGTCGTACCTTACCTTTTGTCGTTCCTGTATCGGTCTGGTTTCAGAAGTAGAAGTCGTAAGCAGGGTTAGTAGCGAGGATTGTTGGTGGTGGGTGTACGATTAACATAATTACATAATCAACGATGGTACGATAATTTATGCGCATCAAAGCCAACAGCTCTGGTGGTAGCAACGCAAAAGTCGACGTCGGTTTGCTTCACGTAGATTTCTTCCACCACAACCGACAAGAGGCATTCAATAGGAAGCTGGTGGAAGAGTTGGAGAAATTATAAAATTTAGACTACAACAATTTCCTTCTTTCAAATTATGAAAATGAGCAAACTTTTCTCTTTTTATTTATTAAAGAGTAATTTATTTATCAGCAGCGATCTGAAAACATTCACCCCCGCACCAAATGCACTATGTAAAAAACGCTTATAAAACCGGTGGTTCTCTACAAACACGAGACATTATGCAAGCACTCGGAGGTTTCGAGCGTCGCGTGCTAATGACGATCTTCGGCGGTGTGCAGGAGAGCTGTGTGGCGAACGCAGCATCCAGAAGGTGGCCAAAGTCGGAAGGACACGGTGGGCAGAGCATGTTGCAAGAATGCCGGACAACAACCCTGCAAAGTTGGCGTTGGCTACTGATCCGGTTGGCACAATAGGGCGTGAAGCGCAGAGAGCACAATGGGAAGACCAGGTGCAGCGTGATCCGGTGAGCAAAAGGCGCGACCGAGGATGGAGAGCGGCAGCCACAAACCGAATATTGTGGCGTACTATTGTTGATCGTGTCTTGTCGTAAATGTGATGTTGAGCAAATAAATGTATTTGTATTCCTACAGAAGTTCCTTCAAAAATCTCTCCAGGAGTTTCTTCAGAGAATCTTATAGAAGGATCCAATGATACCTCCGGGAGGATTTAGGGATTCCTATATAGGAGTTCCTTCTAAGACTACTTCAGGAGATCCTTAGAAGTTTCCATGAGAAATTTTTTAGGGTTTCTTCCAAAAGTTCTTCCAGGGATCGCTCCTGGGATTCTCTCAGATTGTAGATTGACATTTATATTTTACCATGAGGACTCACGGATGCCTCCAGGAGTCACATCATAGATTTGTCCAGAAGCTCATTCAGGTATTCCCGCAGGAGTTCTTACATGGAATCTTGTAGGAGTTCCTTCAACAAATTCCTTAGGATTATAATCATGCATATATCAAGGACATTCTTGAGGTATCTTTCATGGTTTTCTACAAGAATTCCTCCAGGGTTTCTTTCTGGAATTCCTCACGGAATTCCTTAGGGGATAGCTCCTTTAAATCCTTCCCTGATCTGGAAAGATTCCCTTTTGGATATTCCGCTGAAAATCATTCGAAGATTTTTACCGGAATTGCTTCGCGAATTACCCTTGGAATTCTTGCAGGGATTTCTCCTCTTCTTCGGAGATTCCTCTTGGACTTCCTTTAGGAGTTCCCCTGGAATTTCTTCGGGAATTTCTCCTGGAATTCTTTCGGAGATTCCTGCTGATATTCCGTCGTGGATTTCTCTTGGAATTTCTTCAGGAATTCCTCGCGTAATTTCTTCAGGAGTCCTCCTGGATCCCTTTGGGGCTTCTTCTTGGAATTCCTTATGGGTTTTCTAGGAAGATTCCTCCCAGAATTCCTTCAGAGACTCCCCCTGACATTTCTGCAGGGATTTCTCCTTTAGGTTCTTCGGGAATTCATCCTGGAAATTATTCTAAGATTCCTCCTTCGTTCAGAGATTCCTTCTACCTACAATTCCATCTTGGATTCCTCTTGGAATTCCATCGGAGATTCCTCCTCGAATTCTTCAGGGATTCCTTTTGGAATTGACCCCCGCACCAAATGACACGAGACATTGGCCATGCTCGAGGAGCACCTGCAAGCACTCAGAGTTTTCGGGCGTCGTGTGCTAATGACGAGGAGGAGCTGTGTGGCGAACCCAGCATCCAGAAAGTGACCAAAGTCGGAAGGACACGGTTGGCAGAGCATGTTGCAAGAATACCGGACAACAACCCTGCAAAACTGGCTTTGGCTACTGATCCGGATGGGCACAAGAAGGCGTGGAGCATAGAGAGCACGATAGGCAGACCAGGTGGAGCGTGACCTGGCGAGCATAAGGCGCGACCGAGGATGGAGGCAGCCACAAAACGAGTACTGTGGCGTACTATTGTTGATTATGTCTTGTCTTTAATGTGATGTTGAGCAAATAAATGTATTTGTATTCCTAGAGAAGCTCCTTCAGAAACCTCTCCAGGAATTCCTTTAGGGAATCTTATAGAAGGATACAAGGATACCTCCAGGAGAATTCAGGGATTCCTATATAAGTGTTTCTTCTAAGATTCCTTCAGGATATACCTAGAAGATTCCATCAAAACATTTTTTTAGGGATTCTTCCAAAAGTTCAACAGCTCATTCAAGAGTTCCTGCAGGAGTTCTTTCATGGAATCTTATAAGAGTTCCATCAATAATTTCCTCATGTTTATAATCAGGCATATCGCCAGGACATTCTTGAGGGATTTTTCATGGATTTTCTACAAGTATTCCTACAGGATTTCTTTCTGGAATTCCTCGCGGAATTCTTTAGGGCACACCTCCTGTTAATCCTCCTCCGACCCGGAAAGATTCCCTTTGGGATATTCCGCTGCAAATCATTCAAGGATTTTGCCTGGGAATCATTCGAAGATTTCTACCGGAATTGCTTCGTGAATTACCCTTGGAATTCTCGCTGGGATTTCTCCTGTAATTTCTTCGGAGATTCCTCCTGGACTTCCTTTAGGGGAATTCCTTCGGGGATATCACCTTATTTTTTTTCGGAGATTCCTGCTGATATTCCGTCGTGGATTCCTCCTGGAATTCCTTCAAGGATTCCTTCAAGGATTCCTCCAGGAGTCCTCCTGGACTTCCTATGGGGCTTACTCCTGGAATTCCTTCGGGGTTCCCTTCGAAGATTCCTCCCAGAATTTCTTCAGGGGTTCCACCTGATATTCCTGCAGGGATTTCTCCCTCAAATTCTTCGGGAATTTATCCTGGAATTGATTCGAAGATTCCTCCAAGAGTTCCTTCGGAGATTCCTACTACCTACAATTCCATCGGGGATTCCTCCTGCGATTTGAAGATTCCTCCTCGAATTCTTCGGGGATTCCTTTTGGAATTGCTTCGGGGATTCCTCCCAAAGTTTTTTCGGGGTTTTCTCCTGGAATTGAGATCCTAGATATACATACATATGTTGGCAATTCCTCCTAGAATTCTCTTAGGGATTCTTCTTCAGAGGATCATCTTAGAATTCTTCGGAGATTTATTCTGGAATTCCTTCGGGGATTGCTCCTAAAGTTTTTTTTGGAGATTCCTTTTGGAATACAATTAAATAAATAAATGTGATATGATGAGACTGAAGAGCAGCAGCATAGTGCTCGTTCATCACCACCTAATCGATAGTATGTTAGAGAGGGACCGGTAATCGGTGGTGTAAGTAATCACAAGAGTGAGTACTCTATCAGAATTTTCTCTTATGGGCGACACTACGACGAGGAACCAATAGGTTAAGATTGTATGCCTTGAACAACTCTCTTATTCCAATATGACTCCAGCTCAATAATACAGACAAATACAGGCAGTAGTGACGTAACAAATAGGGAATTTAACAGACGAATAACAAGTGCTTGAAGGTCAATAAACTTTGGAACTAAATTGGAACGATTCGCCTGTGGTAGAATTGTTTCTTTTTTATGATTAAATTTTGTTGTGATGATACCCTAAGGTGGAACGTAATTTGTTACTTCACTGAATAAACTGGAATTCCTTTTTTTAAATTCAATTACAATCTCTTTAAATTTAAATTGGGATTTTTTTTTATCTATATTAATGAGATTTTTAGCCCTAGGCTAGTTCATCTCGAGACCCACGCTTGCGAGTTTGTCGGGAGTGGGATTCGATCCAAGGTCCTCAGCGTGATAGTCAAGTGTTCTAACCATCACACCAGGTCCGCTCCGAAATTGGGAATACCCTATAACGTGAGTTGGGAGTCAGTTGATTCGTTCTACTGAGTAGTTAGGATGTTGATCGTACAGGTTGGTCTTTCTGTGGGATTGAACTAAGGCTATATGGGCAACTCGATCCGTAATTCCTAGCAGACGAGAAGATTGTCTGGCACATAAACTGGAAATTTGGGAGGCCCCAACAAGACTTCCCTTACATATCCCACCACGATAAATTACACCCAAACCTTATTTTACGTCCACTATTGGCTTAGCGAAATAAAATTCTACTGCCAAAATAATAATCAAAAGAGACATTTTTATAATTTTGTACACTTCTCCTAATCACGGAGATGTTTTAAAAAATATAAAAAAGTTGAGTTTGCTCATTGTCTTGGCGGTAGAATTTTTTGTCGCTTAACCAAGCATGAACGTAAAAAAAAGACGAGGTGTATTCCTCATTGAGTGCTCGTCCCATGTCGTGCTCATAGGAATACCCTTGTTACAAAAACTCCTCAATGGAGTCACCATTGAAGTTTCTCTGAATTCGGCAGAGAGTGTCCCATCAAAGCTCTATGCATCTCTTTGAACCCCTACTAGAATCCTAGCGGGAATATTCTGGAATCTTAATGGAATATTTAAAAAGATTATCATCCTCATTATTTTTAATTTTCTACCAGAATAGTGTTCCTCTGAAATAGCAGCAGCATTCTCATCCCCCGAACGTCCCTTAATGTTATTGAAATCTCACCACAATCTCAGAAGCCAAATTCCAAGTCCACGGACGCACTCAATTCATGATAGTCCGATCAAATTTCGCTAGCTCTGAATCGTAAACAGGAACACCAAGAAAACCCGTAATACCTTGCCCATACGACAAGGACTTTTTTTTCGTTGGTTTTGATTGGTTTTTTCTCGGTGATGTTGAACTGCAACTAAAACTCGTTTTACGTTTCAACCTACTTTTTTATTTTTTTCGGTCATCTTCAGAAAAAATCCGCCGCCCGTCCGTCTCCCAAGGCGGTACTCTTGAATGAATAGTACCGCCTTGGGAGACGGACGGGCGTCGGATTTTTTCTGAAGATGACCGAAAAAATGAAAAAGTAGGTTGAAACGTAAAACGAGTTTTAGTTGCAGTTCAACATCACCGAGAAAAAACCAATCAAAACCAACGAATAAAACAAACGGTGATTAAAACCAAATAATACGACAAGGATTTTTATCGAACCTCCAGGGTTTTTCAATTACTTATTTTCAAGGAAAAAAAAACTCTTCATTCAATGCTTTTAAAGTCAATGCTACCAGGTTATATTACGGAAAGCCATTTACCAACCTTTTTGGGACGATATTTGCCCAAAAAGTTTGTCATTTTTTTTGAATTTCGAAATGGTTCAAATTAAGATTACAATTTGACTAGTTCAATGCTAGATTTCTTACCCTACACTAAAACCTCCATTTTGGTTCTTCTATCCCAACAGTTGCAATGGATTTGACGCGCCCTTCTTGTGACAAACCATCCCGTAGAAACCTTGACAAGTGATGCGAATCTCATTCTTCACCCTGTTGGATAAACCCGCGGATTTCGCGTAAGTGTCTCTACTTACGGGTCCGCCACACCCCCTTTTGGCTCTTCATACAGCGGTATGTTGAATTCAGAGTGGTAATGAAATTTATTCTTCACTGTTAAGTGGAACTGCATGCAGAGCAAGACTCAAGCTAGGATGGTGGCTACCTACATACATACATACACTAAAACCTCCATTTTGGTCGAATCCATTTAGGTAAATTATGTTTAGGTCCCTCCATTTAGGTAACGCTACCTAAGAGGAATCAGATTGTGTTCAGAGTAGTTGGAGTGTTTTAGATTAGGGATAATTTTGGTTAAAGGGAATTAAGTTGCAAGTGGAGTTCAGGGCGTGCTCCGGGTGGGGGGTGAGGAGGTAAGGAGTGTGAGAAGGATGGGGTTGGCTTGGGACTGTTTAAGGTTCCCTAAGAACTTTCTTGAGAATAAGTCGAATCTACATGCATTACGTGTGTGCTTAACTGTACATAAACTGTAGACCCCTTTGACCTCCTCAAAATCCCCTGTAACACCCCTGAGACCCTCGGAAAGCTCCGAAAACGCTTGCGCAGAGGCGTAAACCAGTCAAAAATTCTCTGAATCTTCCTAAAACGTCGAAATGCCCCTAAAATTCCCTCGGACACCATGTAACGCACCTGATAAACCTCTGAAACCCCCGAAAACGCCTACGTCACGCCTAAGTAACGCCTCTGAAATTCGCCAAAAATAATCTAAAGCTGTCTGAAATGCCTTCAAAATCCCCCTAAAACCTCCTCGGACCCCATGTAGCGCACCTGAGACCTTCAGAAACCACTGAAAACGCCTTCGTAACGCCTGATTGACGGCTCTGAATTTTGCCAAAAATCTTCTGAAGCTTTCTGTAATGCACTTGAAATCCCCTTAAAACCCCATTGAATCCCATGTAATGCAACGGAGACTCTTCGAAACTCAATACCCCAGACAATTGCATATGCAAAATGATCATTAGCAGAAAGCTCGCAGTGAATAACTGCGGAGGTGCTCATAGAACACTAGGCTGAGAATCAGGTTTTGTTCCAGTTGGGACGTTATGCCACGAAAAAAAACCTAAGCGAATGCTACCATCCCACCACCGAACCCCAAAAATTGTTTCTCATTAAATGTTCGTCCCAATTCGTGTTCACTGAAAGACCCATGTGTACGTCACTAAAACTCCTCTTCAGAGTCACCATCGAGACTCCTTTAAATTTGCCACAGAGGACAGAGCTCCATTGAAATCCTTCACATACATCTCCTTCAAACTTTGAAAATTTTAGCGTACTTTACGTCAAAACATAATGCAATAATTTTAGAGCATTTTTTCAATGCCTACGACACTGTATAAACAAACGGGGTACCGAAATAGTGCTGAAGGATATTTTAAGTTTTAATTACTTTAAAAATGGCATAAGTTAATTATCGGGTCTCCAGTTAGTCTAATGCCAAACCGGAGACGAACGGTTCGATTCCCGTTCCAGTCGTGAAAATTTCTCGACTCCCTGGGCATAGTGTATCATTGTGCTTGCCTCACAATGTACAAATTCATGCAATGGCTGGCAAAGAAAGCCCTTCAATTCATAACTGTGGAAGTGCTCAAAGAACACTAAGTTGAAGGGAGGCAGGCCAAGTCTCAATGGGGACGTAGAGCCATGAGGAAGAAGAAGAAGGCATAAGTTAATCAAAACAGTGCAGACATATAAATAAAAACCATCATAAAGATTATCTCTTCAGTAGTTATGGAGAAGTTGAGACATTCCTATAAAGATTCTCATTTTTTTGCGATCCGTCCCGAATGAGATTCTAATATTCACACAGAAGAATATTGAGGAAATCTACTGGAAAATTGCAACCAAAATTCTATAACATAAACCAATCACGATTTGGGATTAAGAAATATCTGAGAATCCCACCAGAAATTCTTTCAGTTTCATCACAATTTCTGTGTTGATTCTCTCATAATGTCATGAATCTTAACCAAAGCTCCAATAAAATCAAGTCTTTATAAATTGAGAAAGCAAAGGCCATATATTTGTCTCGATTTTTTTTTCTAAGATTTCCACTGTAATTTTTCAATTTATTCTTTATTCTGTTTTAATTTATCCGAGAGTTGCTCTAACAATATTTTTAGGAACGTCGCCAAGAATTACATTCTTGATACTTTTCTTCTTTTTTTCTAGAATATTGACAACTATTCTTGTACAGGTTTTGAGAACCGTCATTAAACCTAATATTATAGGTGGCTTTGGCTTTATGATGGTTCTGAGAACCATTTCTAGTCTATTTGACTAAAAAATGTTACTTTGGAAGCTAGTTTCAAATAATAGTAGAAAAAAATTACAGTGGGGCGGAAATTTTTTCGACTTTCCATACAAGGTTGATGATTTGAAATCGATTTTTGTTCTATTTTTAAGCAAAGTCGCTTACTTCACACACCTCATTCTCCGTAATCAATGCTCCGATCGAGCCAAATTTTTTACTGCATCTCACCTACACATGATATGTAAAAAAACGCGGAGAATAGTTATTTATGCAACAAGTTGCAAAATGATGATTTTTTCAGCACGAGTTGTACATTTATCCAACGAGGCTTGCCGAGTTGGATAAATACGGCGAGTGCTGAAAAAATCGAGTTTTGCAACGAGTTGCATACAAAGTTTTTTGTAATTGCAATAAATACCGAATCAGTATCACTTTTTCTGGCTACACGTACATGTAACAAGAGGAACCACGTGCCAGCACTCATACGCGTCAACGTGGTGCTTTTGTTCGATCAGGTAGGCTATGATAGGGTTGGTGGGTTGATGTCAGAAATTTGCAAGCTCCCGTCGTCGCCCTCATACCACAGCATGGGCAAGAGCAAAAGAATTTTATGCTGCTGTTTCTACGCCTGATCTGCCGCAATCCTAATCAGAATCTGAATAGTGAATAGGGCACTGCATGAAATTCTCTCCTTCTCTTTTACTCTTACAGAAATTTTGTAAACAACAAGGCCAAGAAACGTCAAAATCCCATACAAAATCAAAACAGTGCAGTGCCCTATAGTCTTAAATCGGATCCGACCAGCTAAGAGGATGTAGAAGCAGCAGCTGTATCTACGGTAGCCGCAGCAATTATCGAAAAGTGGGTTCTGGCAAAGGTGCCGAAAAGCTCTACTTTTCAGCATTCTTAAGAGTGCCGAAAAGTAGTATTTTTCGGCACTTTTATTTTAGTGAAGAAAAGTAGGCCGTTTTATCATAGTAACCGCGAGTGAAAAGTAGGGGAAAAAGCAACGCAATTACAATAGTTATTTATGCAACAAGTTGCAAAATGATGATTTTTTCAGCACGAGTCGTACATTTATCCAACGAGGCTTGCCGAGTTGGATAAATACGACGAGTGCTGAAAAAATCGAGTTTTGCAACGAGTTGCATACAAAGTTTTTTGTAATTGCAAAAAAAAAAAACCGTTAAGTTTAATCTCTTCTTGTAACACAAACATGTAACACAAGAGAAACCACGTGCGCGCCTCCAAGCACGCCTGCGTTGTATTTTTTGTTCGATCAGGTAGGCTATGGTAGGCTGCGTGTCACTAATTTTCAAGCTCCCGTCGTCGTCATGCAGCAGCATAGGCAAGAGCGAAAGCAGTTCCAGCTACAGCCTCTACACCCGATCTGCAGTCCGAATCAGAATCTAAATCATCCTGATTCGGACTCGAGCTGCTCAGTGGATATAGAAGTAGCAGCTGTATCAACGGAAGTGGTAGTAGTTGGGAAAAAGTGTGCGCTGGCAAAAGTGCCGAAAAGTACTACTTTTCAGCACTCTTAAGAGTGCCGAAAAGTAGTACTTTTCGGCACTTTTGTTTTAGTGAAGAAAAGTAGGCCGTTATATTGCCCTTACCGCGAGTGAAAAGTACAGGAATATGCAACGCAATTACAAAAAAGATTTTTTAAATTGTTTTTTTTTCTTATTGAAAAAAAAAAATACATTTCTTCACATATTTTTGGAAATTTTACTAAAATTTAAGGAGATCGTTCCCAAAACTCGCCAATATCTTGAATTTTATGAACCTGACGCAAAACCTGCATTCAGATGATCGAATGGTATTATATTCAGCTTTTAATTTATGGAAAAAGATTTAAAATTGGTTGAACAAAACGCAAGATATTTGAATTTTATTAAATTTCATATTTTAAAAAGATGTAAAACTCGATAATGAGCTAAAACTCAAAAACTGTTCTACTTTAAATTTTTTGAAGCACGGTTTCGAAATCAGCGCTAAATTATGCTTCAAAAATTTTGGTCGTTGACAGAGGTTCACAACTTTCGTTTTATTTTGTAAACTAGTGTAATCCTCCGGTTTCATCGCAAAGCTACCCTCGACCACACAGAGGGCAACCAAGGTGAATTTTTACACCTATCGCACCCCAAAAGAACGGCCAGCTCAACTCCCAAAGCATATATTTTAGATTTTTCCCAACATCTTGATAGACTTTCCTTTCTCTTAGGATCCTACGTTCCGGATTACTTTTCTCCTTGGTGGAAGGTATACGTACCTGGAGCTCACTGAGCTACCGTGGCTCAGATTTACTGGATTTAGTTTTTTGAATAATTCATGCCCACCCATATCGGATGTTTTCATTCCATTTTCTGCTTCGTTGGAATGAAAAAGGAGAAAAAATGCCCATTCTAAAAGAGCGATAAGAATTATGAGCGGTTTGGGCATGGACTACCTCAAGCGTGGTGAATGTAACGAAGGACGCTGTTTTCCGACGTCATATTTTTTTGGTAATTATGCGAGTGTTTGCAAATCAACGCGAAGGTAATGGCCCTAATCAGAGGCAGATTGTGATTTAGCACGCAACGGCTGTGGGGCCCGCTGGATCACCGAGCAAAAGTTTTCCTGGTACATAATTGAATTACGTTCCGAACTGGTTATCGAAAAGATTTTTGGAAACGTGTTTAATGACAAATCACAATTGCAAATTGAACGTGCAGAAATGGCACGAAATGCAAACATAAAATAGGGAACCTTCCATAGCTCGGTTGGAAAGTGTGAAGCAATGCATCGTGAAGGTGGCCCGGTTCGAATCACGGAATGGTCACTTTTTTTTTCATTTTGTTAAGTCACGGTATTGCGGATCTCATCATATTTAGATTCCTAGATTGCACTAAAAGTTGCCATCCACAATAATTCCCTTCATATTATTCATGAGAAATAAATGGAGGAGGTCTCTACCATCCATGTACGTACCTATTTATTAATGCATTGCTGCTTGAAACGCTCCAAATCCCAAACAAACGACAAACAGCGCTATTTCGCAAATGGTAGCACCCATGTGGTTCCGCCAGCAATGTTGCCAACATCACATCGTCTCTCTAATTTATGATACGTTTTTATTTTCCAACCCAACCGCACATCACACAGCGTTTCAGACCATGGATGCGAACAGACCGATGACAGACCATGGCGTGGCGTGGAGGTCCTGAGGGTAGGAGACAAAGCTTTGCGCATTTGCGATACTCAGCTCCAATTTTGTCGACTTTGTTTTTATCGCTCTAGCGTTCGTTTTTTTTTCTGCTGTCGTTTCGTTAGATCTTGTTTGCTCTGTCACTATCAGTGGTGCTGAAGGCTGAAGTTGTGTGCCTTATTTCGAATTTATGGCACGCTATTTCCAATAGCTCTTTTGTCGATGAAGCTGGGCTGTCGGCAAACTTTGCGTCTACGTCAAACTGACAAACGGTGCAAACATTCATCGAACAGAATTGTTTGATGAATTGATGATATGGATATGGATTTGATGAGTACCCAACGACTTCCGAAAAAGATTTGGAATGTGTTATATACTTTTTTTTTCTAGTGAAATCAGCTTCCTTTATATGGTATTTTGATACCAGCGATGGTGGCTCAGAATTGAGGAGAATAAATCCTTTTCAGGGTTTCGAGCGATTAATGGTTCTGAGTAACTTCTACTAAAGTTTCTTTAGCAGTCTACAAAATTTGATCAGCATTTAAAAAAAATTCTACTTGCAATTTATGTCGATTGATTCTGTATATCGGCGTCCATCAATTCCACTCTCCACAAAAGGCTCTACAGCTTAATCTTCACAGTGTTGTCATGCAAAACATGATTTGTCAAAAGAGAATCTGGATGACCGCGCTATGAATTGTCGGAAGCGGATCGCGATGACCGCGTTAAAAGTTTTCGGAAGCGAACCCTAATAACCAAGCTTTGCGTTGTCGACAGCGGATCTGGATGACCGTACAATGAGTTATTGTAAGCGGACCTTCATGAACGAGCTATGAATTGTCGGAGGTAGATCTGGAAGACCGTGCTATGAGTTATTGAAAGTGGATCTTCATGACCTTCCCATAAGTTGTCAGAAACGGATCTGGATGACCACGTTCAGAGTTTTTCGGAAGCGAATCTGAATGACCGAGCTATATCGAAGGCGGATCTGGATGACCGGGCAGTGAGATATTAGCGAAGATATGAGCGAATCTGGATTGCCACACATAAACTTATAAAAGCGGATCGGAGTGATTGCGATATAAAGTATTGCCAGTGTTCAGGGATGAATACGCTAAGACTGGTTGCAATCAGATAGAGATGAAAGCGGATTGGGATGACCGTACTATGAGTTGTTATTGATTATTGGAATGATGACCATGTTAAAAGTTTTCAGAAACAAATCTGAATGACCGAGCTATGTCGGAAGTGGATCTGGATGACCGGGCAGTGAGATATTAACGAATATATAAGCGAATCTGGATTACCACGCTATAAATGATTAAAACCGAATCGGAATGGTCGCGATATGAAGTATTGCCAGTGTTCAGGGATGAATACGATAAGACTGGTTGCAATCAGATCGAGATGAAAGCGGATTGGGATGACCGTACTATGAGTTGTTATTTAATATAATATAATTATTGGAAGCTCAGAATTACTCAAAACGCACAATAAATTTCGTTTAGTCCTCTCTCTCTCTTCTTGGCGTAACGTCCTCACTGGGACAAAGCCTGCTTCTCAGCTTAGTGTTCTATGAGCACTTCCACAGCTATTAACTGAGAGCTTCCTCTGCCAATGACCATTTTGCAAGTGTATATCGTGTGGCAGGCACGAAGATACTCTATGCCCAAGGAAGTCAAGGAAATTTCCTTTACGAAAAGATCCTGGACCGACCGGGAATCGAACCCGTCACCCTCAGCATGGTCATGCTGAATACCCGTGCGTTTACCGCCTCGGCTATATGGGCCCTAAATTTCGTTTAGTATTTAAAGCATAATCTGTTCAATACTATGTGGTAAATATGCTAAACTTTTCGAACTTTGTTCATATTTCCTAGCCAAATCAATCTCAGCACAGGTTTTGAGATAATTTAGGTCAACATTCTTATTGTTTTGAGAAGCACTCTTTCATCAAGATTTCTATTTTGTGTCGTTAGCAGAAATTCATTACTTAACCCTCTAATACCCAAATTTTTGATTTTGGGAGCAGGCCGTCAGGCCGAAAGCCGTTAGGCCGAATGCCGTTAGGCCGAAGGCCATTAGGCCGAATGCCGTTAAGCCGAAAGGGTCGTTAGGCCGAAAGAGTCTTTAGGCCGAAAGGGTCGTTAGGCCGAAAGGGTCGTTAGGCCGAAAGGGTCGTTAGGCTGAATGGGTTGTCATTATATGTGCCTACTGATTTTATCGTTTTATATTGCACAAAACGAAATAAACATGAGAAAAGTCGACGTCATAGGGGAACAGTAGGGGAAATCAATTTGGGAGGCGTAGTAGAAAAGATTTATAGTACAGCATCTCGATAAAGCTTATTTTTAGTCAGGCACAACCAAAGCTATTGACAGGATAAAGATATTCAATACAGTAACATTATCAACATAATTATACTACTTGCAAATGAATGCAATACAAATCAAAAAGGCTATTATACCTAACCTTAAAGCATCAACATCATCGTGCTTATCATTCTACCATGAGCAGGATACAAAAAAAGGAAACAGCGCAAAGGCAACCAATTCAATATAGTAAAATAGAATACATTTAGGCGCTGTACAAAGTGTAAGTTCCGCTTCCAATTGGAATCGCTTACGTAGTGCCCTAGTGGACAAAAAAGCTGTATGCATAAGTGGTTAAGAATAAATATAGCATTTTAGCTATTAAATTTATCATCGGGGATTTGTCCTTTTTTTAAACACAGGCTGTTCTTTTTAGTTTTGTGTTCTACTCACTATGAGCATTACAGTAATTAAATTTTTCAGCGGAGATTTTTTCTTCTTTTGAAAATAGGCTGTTCTTTCTAGTTCAACTTTTCTACTCATTATAAGTATTTCAACCATAAACTTTTTCATAAGAGTATTTCCTTCTTCTGTACACAGGCATTCTTCTATTCTAACAGTTGTACTCACTATAAGCATTACAGCTTTTAAATCTTTCATCGGAGATTTTTTCTTCTTCTAAACATAGGCTGTTCTCTCTAGTTTTAGTGTTCTACTCACTATGAGCATTACAGCAATAAAATTTTGCATCAGATATTTTTCCTTCTTTTGAAAATAGGCTGTTCTTTCTAGTTTAACTCTTCTACTCGTTATAAGTATTACAGCCATTATTTTTGCATAAGACTTTTTCCTTCTTCTGTACATAGTCTTTTCTTCTAGTCTAACAGTTATACTCACTATGAACATAACAACTATTACATTTTTTATATGAAATTTTTCCTTCTTTTGAAAATAGGCTGTTCTTTTTTCATTATAAAAATTACAGCCATTAACATTTTCATCAGAGTTCCTTTTTCTTCTGAATATGCTGTTTTACTCATATACGAGTTATAGCTATCAACTTTTTCATCTGAAATTTTACTCTTCTAAACTATTTCTAGTTTAACTATTCTGTTTCAAGATGGTAGTCTACTGCTGCTCTTTCTAGTTTTAATGTTTAATCCATTATCCATTATGAGAGTTACAGCCCTCAACAGAGTATTTCCTTCTTCTGAACATAGGGTGTTTTTTTCGTAATACAGTTATGTTTCGATTTTATCACGCCCTCCGCGCATCAGTCCTTCATTTTTCATACATTTACTGTTACATTTGAATGCAAGTGTTTCCCCTTTTCTTCAAGATGAATGCTGAAGGTGCGCTTTGCTACTTCAAAAATATTGGAACTGCGAATAGGTTTTGAGGAATATTTAAAAGCATTTTTGAAAAGGGGCGTGATAAAATCGGAACAATACTGTATTACTTTTATATTACTTTTATATTCATTATGCGCTAACAACTTTTTCATCGAAGATTTTTCCTTCTTTTGATCATGTTCTTTCTAAGTTTTAGAGAACTTGATTAAGTTGCACTTGATCTTGTTAATCATGTTCGTACTGGAACTCCGAATTTGTTCCCGGTGTAACTATAATTGAGACTTAAAAACGCGAAAAACTATTAGTGTGTTTATTCAATTAACCAGTCAGCCATCCAAAATGTCAAGTTCGAAGATCGTTTCCTTCAAACATTAAACAGTTTCTTACCATCCAGTTACCTAAGCAAACCGTTTAACCTTACAACCCATTTGGCCTAACGACCCAACCCATCCGGCCTAATGGCATATTCGGCCTAATGGCATATTCGGCCTAATGGCATATTCGGCCTAACGGCATTCGGCCTAACGGCATTCGGTCTAACGGGGTAGAACCCTCTTTCATCAAGATTTCTATTTTGTGTCGTTAGCAGAAATTCATTACTTAACCCTCTAATACCCAAATTTTTGATTTTGATCTAAATATCATTTTTCGTCGTCTAAAATCGATTTAAGCATGTTTTGGAAGATGATTCTTTTTAATTCTCGATTTTGTGAATTTCGGTTTTTGATTTTTCTAATTTTTATTTTTGAACATCTCTACACTTTTATATTTTTCCTGGAAGCCTATTTGGGATACGGATTTTTTGAGACTAAAACATTTTGAGATTTTACGATTATTGTTGAAATATTGAAATTTTTATTTTTTTTCATGGAAAATTTTATTTTCCGTGTAATTTTAAGAAAAATAATTTAAGAGTGTATTCGACTCCCTTAAACTATTTTACTATGATAGAATGATATGGGAAAAATTTAAAATATGGTAATTGTAGCGATTCAATACGAAATAATCAATGATTTCTGAAAGGTGACTAAAACATCAATTTTTCAATGATTTTTAAAAAATGTAAATACGCTTCAAAAGACACCAAAAATCATTTTGAGATGTACAGATTAGTCCTAAATATCAGCCAAAAATATAAAAAATTTGATTGCCTACGAAACAAAAATTACAAAAATGCTTGAACTATACCCCGTCTAAAGGCGGGGTTGGGTATTAGAGGGTTAATTCAAATCATACAGCACCAACAGAGTATTCTAATGGTCTGATTTTTGTTTCACAAATTCACAAATTAAATCACTCATCTTTAATTTTCTACAATCATCATAAAAGTGGCAATGCCTACAAACTTTTCACTTGATAAACGACCCTGACTATGACTATGAACAGTACGCAATTGTGCCGATTTGGCTCCCATACCCCTTCAACCTCATCTCAGTGATTACCTACCCAAACCGGAGCGGCGCGGCATTTTGCTTGCTCCCTGCATGAACGGATTAGAACTTTCTCTAAAGAGCACTTAACTGGAATTAAATTTGGCAGCGCCAGGGCCCCGGTTAGGACTAGGTACAGGTTTCCATCACGGATGGCTGCCTTTCAATTACATCCCGGAGCGCCTTTTCCGGCAAGCAACGGCGAGTAGCAGAGCTCCCGGTCCTCGTTTTGCGCTGTTGGTCGTCATAAGAAACTCTTCAAATTCCGCTGTCATCATCATTTTCCAACCCCGAGTGTGGGGAACAATTGTTGTAGTATGTAGTAGGTGATTCAACTTTTTCCAGGGGAAGCCCAAAACATTCAGCATACATACACGGACACGTGTGCGAGTGTATGACAGCACTACGCTCTAATTCTTTCGCCTTAGCACTGTCGACCGACCAACAGCAAGCGTACCTAGATATTATGTATGAACTCGGAACGAAACTTTGTCGAACAAAATGTTGAAATTATACTTACTTGCACGCGGAAACGACTAATTCACATGGTTTTTACTTGCGAAAATCGGTTTCCAAGATGAAACCCAGCAGTTGTTAATGTTATACGAAGCATACTGAATACCCACGCCTCTACAGATGTAGCTATATAGGCGAAGTTCAATTATCTACAGTTTAATTTTGTGTACTGTAGACACAAAGTTTGATCTAAAATTTTCTAAAGAGATTTATTTTTTTCAATTTCATTTTTTGTAGTATGTTTTATGTTGTTGTTCCAAACATTGACAAAATTAATCTAAATAGTAAAGAAAATATATGTCTAGCTCTAGATGTAGGTTTTCCTAAGCCTGTAACAGAATTCTCCTTTTTCCTATTTTAAGGGATTTCAGGGGGTTTCAAGAGCTTTTTATTGGTGTTTCGAACGAATCTGTGTTGGCGTTTCAGAAGAATTACGGGGATTTCAGGGGCGTTTCAATAGTATTGTTGAGGTCCATAGACGTTCAACGAGCTTCAATGGGGATCTCAGAATCCTTTAAAGTGCGTTACAAAGGGTATCAGTGACGTTTCAAGGCATTTCAGAGAATTTTAGGGGGTTTCAGGGTTGCTTCCAGGGGGTATCAGGTGCTTTTCATTGGGTTTCTGAAGCCTTTTAAAGGCGTTACAAGGAGTTTTTGGGGCAATCCAAAATGATATCGGAAATTTCAATGACGTTTTAATTGGGTTATGCAGGTTTCAGGGGCGGTTCGAGGCATTTTATGAGTGCTTCAAAGGGTTCCAGGGAGGTTTCAGGAACCTTTTAAAGATGTTGCATGGGATTTCAGGGGCTTTTAAAATGGAATGCGGAGATTCCAAGGGCATTTTAATGAGGTAATCGAAGTTTAAGGGGTGTTTCAAAATATTTCGGGTGCGTTTGAAGGGCTTCTAAGGTTTTTCTAGGTGGGTCTTAGGAGTTTAAGGGCGTTTAGGGCGGTCAAGGGTATTTCATAAAGACTATTGGGATTCCAGGAGTTTTTCGATAAAAGTCCTCTGGAATCCTCATGAAACCCAGTGAGACACCCAGAAATTCATTATCAGAGTTGATGTCCACATGCTGTAGTCCCATGTATGGGAGCCACATTGCAAGTGCACTGTATATTGTGAGACTGAAAGTTGTGCGCCTCATTTTTCTCAAGATATGTCTCATGAGCTTCGTCTCATGCGCTGATTAAACTAGAAAATTGCACAACAAAAACTTCCTAAACGATCGAGAATTGAAACTTTAACCTTTGCATTGAGAGTCCCTAGTCGTATCCCATAGACCAACCAAACACTTGAGTTGTGTATGGAAAAAAGTTGTTGAAGTTCTTCGTTACCGAGAAGATGTTTCTCAACTTAGATACCAACAGCTCACGCAGCGCATGAGACGAGCTTCCCGGGATTTTCGTCACATTTATGTACACATGAGCAATGGGAAACTTTGCCCCCTATAACCCTGAAACGCTCCTAATACCCCTTGAATTCCCTTGAAATCTCCTGTGGCCTTCTAAACGTCCCGGAAAGCATCTGAAACGCCTGTGAGACCCTTGAAACTCCTTGGGACCCCATGACACTCTTTGGGACCCCCATTAAACGCCCCTGAAATCTCCAAGTACCGACGGGACACCGTTCTACCAGCGAGGCAAATAAAACACTGCGTTGGTCATATTGCCGTATGCTACAAAGCTATAAAACAACTTTATTAGTATTAAGATTACATAAAACATAATAAAAAACATTTACATCTACGGTAATTTCTCCACATCAGAATTGTACAAATTATGATGCGCCCGTTCAGTCTCTTGTTTTCACTGATTTTGATTCAGTGACATGGTTGACAAAACGGAGATGACAGAGAAATCAGACGGTAAAACAATACACATGTAAATACAATAATTCCGACACCGCACAGGGGTTCGCAAGCCATGTTCTTATGTAACAGAGACCCTCTGAAACGCTCCTGAGACCTGCAGGAACCACCTGAGACCCCATTAAACGTTTCTAAGACGTAAAAGGTACTCTCCTGAAGCTTCCTGATACCTCCCAAAACGCCTCTGGGACCCCCTGGATTCCCTGAAACTGAAGCACCCCTGAAACCCTCTCAAATATCCTTGAGACATCTGGTACGCTTCTGAGATCCCCTGAGACTCCTTAATGTGCCTCTGAGACCCCCTGGAACCCCCGGAGACTTCTGAAACACCCCTGGAGTGCCATGGAGACTGCCTAGAATCCCATAAGACTCCCTGAAACATCCTGAGATCTCCTGAGACCCCATTGAAACCCCCTGAAACGCCCAAGAGACCCTCTGGAACTTCCCCGGAACCCCCTGAAATGCACTAGTCTATGTTGCCCTTTACAGGCATGTACCGATTTGCTGGTACGTCGAAACGTACTGGATAAAACTTGAAAATTAGAAGACACAGAATGTTCATTAATTGCCAAATTGAGAGATGAATTTGTGAAAAAAAATCGTTTTATGGTGGCATTCGAACCCACGACTCCGTATTCGCTAGACCGACGCTTTAACCAACTAAGCCACAGAACAGGTAACTATTCTGCGGAATAGAAAGTCAAACTGACTGCCGAGCCCACACCATGAACACTCCTATTACAATTCCATCTCTCTTTCGGCTTAGATACCAACCTCCCAATATGCTCGCGGTTGTGCCTTCTAATTATACTAGCGAGAGCGAATTGGTTTTTTTTATAGAACCGAGATTAACTTTTGCACTCCGCATCCCTACGCACCGAACCGTATGTGTTGCCGGTGTCTGTTTAGTATGCGTCGAGAGTTCGGTTCGGTCACACGCTCTAACGATCAACTGCGCCGATGAAACGCAACTAAGGGTACATACCCCTTGAATCGCCTCTGAGGCTCTGGAACCCATTGATACCCCCGAAACGCTCCTGAGATCTCCTGAAGCGCCCCTGAGACCACTTGAAGCGCTCTAAACTCTCTGAAACCCGCTGAAAAGACCCTGAGACCCCTTAACCCTTTAAAGCCAGAATTTTTCCAAGCGTTATTATAGAGTTTTTTTTTCCTGAACTGAAGGCAATCAAGTGTAAATTAATTCGTTTCCACAAGTCGCAAACACTGTTGACTTTTGATTATAGAGCAAATAGGATAGTGCTGGAACGAGTTAACTCCATCAAGGATCTTGGAGTAATTATTATGGACTGCAAGTTGAGGTTTAACAACCACGTGACCTCGACAATCGCTAAGGCTTTTGCTGTGCTTGTGTTCATCAGACGGAATGCGTCTGAGTTCCGTGATGCGTATGCTTAGAAAAGTGTTTACTGTTCACTCGTCCGAAGAATTCTCAAGTATACGGTTCAAATCAGGGCTCCGTATAGAGAAACCCAAATCGGACGTAGGTATAGAAAGGGTCCAACGGTGCTTCGTTCGCTATGCTTTACGGAGACTGCCGTGGTCTGACCCGCTGCTGCCACTGTACAAAGCAGGGGATCACAAATTACAGTAGGATTAGTTATGCAACGTTACTCAGTATATCAGAGATGGCTGCTGTTACGAGTGTAGACCTGAAGTTTTGAACTCTAAGGTAGTTTGGGTAATCTGGAATATCCAGTGTATCTAAATGACATTTCCATCAGATTATGCAATGCTATTATTTATGGCGAAAACACATAAAACTGTTCTTGTAGATTTGGAGGGGTTCATTATAGGACAGTTTGGATGACCCTGAATTATAAACCCCAAAGGTTTATAATAATATCTAGTACATTTCAGGTTGGTTCAGCATCCGCGGCCGAATATACAACGTTACTCAGTATAACAGATATGGCTACTGTTACGAGTGTAGATCTGAAGCTCTGAGGTAGCTAGGCTGACCTGGAATATCCCTAGTGTCTATGAAAGATATCAAAGATTTCAGAGCTTCACGAAGCTTGCACGCCGCTAAAGAACGTCCTTAGCACGCGTCGCTCGAAAACTTCGAGTGCTTGCAGGTCCTCCTCGAGCATGGTCCATGAGTGCAGATTGGTGCGGGGTGAATCTTTTTTGACCGCAGTTTCTTCTGGAGCCCGTAGTAGGCACGGCTTCCACTGATGATGCGCCTTCGTATTTCACGGCTCACGTTATTGTCCGCCGTTAGCAAGGAACCGAGGTAGACGAGTTCTTCTACCACTTCGAAAGTATCCCCGTCTATCGTAACATTGCTGCCAAGGCTTGTCCTGTCTCGCTCAATCCCACCTACCAGCATGCACTTTGTCTTAGCCGCATTCACCACCAGTCCGACCTTTGCTGCTTCACGTTTCAGGTGGGTGTACAGTTCTGCCACCGTTCCAAATGTTCTAGCAATAATATCTATATCATCCGCAAAACAGGCAAATTGGCCAGATTTCGTAAAGATCGTACCCCGGCTGTTGTGCCCGACTCTTCGCATAACACCTTCCAGGGCGATGTTGAATAGTAGGCAGGAAAGTCCATCACCTTGTTGTAGTCCCCGTCGAGATTCGAATGGACTGGACAGTTCACCCGAAATCCTTACGCTGTTCTACACACCGTCCATCGTTGCTCTTATCAGTCTGGTTAGCTTCCCGGGAAAGCCGTTCTCGTCCATGATTTTCCATAGCTCTGTGCGGTCGATACTGTCGTAAGCCGCCTTGATTTCGATGAACAAGTGATGCGTTGGGACCTGTTATTCACGGCATTTCTGGAAGATTTGCCGTCCGGTGAAGATCTGGTCCATTGTCGACCGGCCGTCGATAAAACCGGCTTGGTAACTTCCCACGGACTCATTTACTTTAGGTGAAAAACGACGGAAGATTATCTGGGATAGCACTTTGTAGGCGGCATTCAAAATGGAGATCGCTCGAATGTTCTCACACATTAACTTGTCACGCCAAGGGCTGAAAGTCTCTTTAATAAAGACAAATCAATCAATCAATAACTTGTCACCTTTCTTGCGGATGGGACAGATTATCCCTCCGGTAGCTGTTCGGTTTCCTACTACTAACTGGTGCAGACAGGTGGCCAACTTTTTTCTTGATGAGTTCTGCTGCGATACCGTCCTTACCAGCCGCTTTGTTGTTTTTGAGCTGGTGGATGGCATCCTTAACTTCCCTCAGCGTGGGAGTTGGTTCATTCCCGTCCTCTGCTGCACCAACATAGTCATTTCCTCCGCCCTTGGTTCTCCGTGCCAACATTCTCTTTGCCGTTCAGGTGCTCGTCGAAGTGCTGCTTCCACCTTTCGATCACCTCACGTTTGTCCGTCACGAGGCTCCCATCCTTATCCCTGCAGATTTCGGCTTGCGGCACGTAGCCTTTGCGGGATGCGTTGAGCTTCTGATAGAACTTACGAGTTTCTTGTGAACGGCCTATGTGAAAGCTCAAAGTCTTCTTAGTAATTTTGCCGAAGACAGTGTCCTTCTAAGTGGTCCAGAACGCGAGATATTCCACAACTACTGGCAAAATGTAGTGCTATCCCGCATGTCCGACATGATGCCCTGTGTAGCAGGTTGCCGGTGGCCAATGTTCCCGGAACCACTGTTTCAACATATCAGCACATTATTGACGCAATTATCTATCAAATAAGACATTGTCCATTTGAATTGGAGGCTTTCCACGGACCAGCACGAATCCATTTTAATCGATGTTTTTAATCTACTTGATATTTTTGTATACTATTCCTTTTCATGTGAGAATCCATTTTTTCATATCAAAAGTTCATATTTTGTCTCGACTAACTTTCAAATAGGGCCTATGAAAAAATGGAACACAAGCAAATAAAAAATTATAACACGGAAACGGCTTGTTCGATCGGAAAGGTGTCTTCAGCAAAGTTGTAGAATAATATACGGCGGCTCTCAGAAAAATACACATAAAAAAATTATTTAGTTTTTCTTCTGAAAAATCTGAATTTTGTTACTAAAAATTAAATATCTCAAAAAGCTATTTTTTTACCTTCGTGTTTTTTTGTGAGAATAAAGTTCATTCTGTTAGCTATCATCTGTAAAATTTTTATAGTGGTAAAAAAATGTACAAAAAAGTTACGGCACTTTGAACATTTTTGGTTGCGTGTTTTTTTAGAGTGCAAACTAGATTTTGGGGTTGGCAGCACCCTCTCAGATTTCAATGGAATTGTGTAGGTATGAAGACTATGCACTTCAAAGCAACGTTACATACTTTGTTGTTGTTTTTTTTTTAATTTATCTACACTAATATTTGAAAAGGGCTTAAGTTTTTGACTATTTTTTTATACCAATATAACTTAAAAATAATATGACCTACAAAAAAGTGTGGTATGTGTGACTTTAAGGAATTTGTGTGAACTTTCAAGAAAAAAATTGAAATATTGAAAAAACGATCACGCTAAACAAAAAGTTAAAAAATAAATTGAAGTCAATTTGGAATACATGCCCATTTGCGAAATTAAATTGATCCTATTTCGGAGAACCAAACCCCACACCAACCATTAAGAATAGAATTCAAAATGGATCAAAGTAATTAAATTGCTATTATCTAAATCCAACCCAACACAAAATGTTGTTTTTTTTTAGTCAAACCAATTTTTGGGTATTTTTATACGTGGATTTTCACATATTGATATTGAACATAGCTTTACATGTTTCAATTATAAATCTATCCAATACAAAGAATATAATTTAGGATTCTCTTTTGAACCAGAAAACGAGGTCTGTTACACAGAAATTCATCAACCAGAAGTCGAATTTCAACTTAAAAGTTTTCTTATTCATAAGAGAATAAAATAAATACTTTGCATTAGATAGACTTGTGAATCAAACATATGGAGCTATGTTTAATTTAATATATGAAAATATCTGTAAAAAACGCCCTGGATAAAAATTTTTGTTTTCTACCGAAGAGAAACACGCAAAATGATGACATGAAGTATTTGTTGTTAGGAACCGTCCATTAAAGTCGTAGCTTTTTAGGGGAAGTTTATGGTATTGCTAGGAGCCTTCTATTAGGTACTGGAGAATATACTTTAAGAGGGGAGGAGCTGTCAAAAATTTTCTAATTATTCTACCGTGATTTCGAATGCAGCGATATGGTCAAACTCAAACATTACAGAATCCTTGAAAAAGGTCCAATAAGGACCGAAACGTCGGGTTAAGAAAACATATAGTTCTTTTTGATTGACCAAATTAGACTGAAATGCCAATTAAAGATATCATCCAACGTACAGTTGATCACCCAAAGAAAGTAAAACTCAAAGCAATAAACAAGTACGACCACGATGCTCATCAGTCAACGAAATTGAAACGTTTACTACAAATCATTTTATTGCAATTGGCTTCTTTAGCGGTGTTGAGATAATTCCATATTCTGAATCTGCATGCGAAACTGAGTCGAAATCCAAATTTTCATGAATTTTGGTGCCCGGGAACTTATTTAAAAATCAATTTGAAGTTTGTATGGGAGCGATTTGTCGAAACACCCCTCGTCGCATTTTGTACTGGGTGGAGCTGTCAAGCAGTTGCCCAGCTGTCAAAAGGTGATTTCAAAAAATCTCTTTGGAATTGATTTTAGGTACCAAAATAAAGTTCAAAAAATCTGAAAAAATCATAGTGGCTCAAAAAAAGGTGCTCTTTCGTATAAAATCAAAAAATTGATACATTTTTCTTAATTTATAAACCCAATTGGTAAATATCATTTAAAATAAAAAATCAATAATTTTGCTTTCGGGATGAAATTGATCAGTAAATGAAATACCTTTGCATGTGCCAAAAATATGTTTTCCACCTGAATTAACAACCCCAGAATGCGAAATGCTGCGCAAAACTTTAACGAGTTTTCTCAATTTTTAATTATTCAAGTTTTCAATTTAATAAATTTTATAAAAACGCCTTAAAGTATGCACTTTTCATACTGAAAAAGTGATTACTTCCGGAAAAGTGCAATTTTATGTATAAATTTGAATATTTATAAAAATTTTGATTATGAAATCGTGTTTAGCAAATACTTGGCAGCTAAAAGCATCCATTCGAATATTCATTACATGTGCTATACAGCCACGGTAAAAAAAAGTTTGAAAGGGTATTTGAGATTCGCCAAACATGCAATTACGGGAAATATTGAATTCAATACAGAAATATGTGACTAATTGACTGTAAAACATGTAACTCATCATTCAATAATCCTTTAGCCGGATGATGGTCATTTTCTACAAATTCTTTTAAGTTTAAAGCAATATTTTCAATAAATGAAGATGACCATCACGTCGATCAATTTCACCTCACTGATCAATTTTATCCGAAATCACCCTACCTCAGAAATGCTTTTCTTCAAAAGTGCCCATCTTGCGATATATGGTAAAGTTTTCAATAATTACAAAAATGTCATGTTTTGCAAATTGAAATAATTTTTCTTATTTGCATTTTTTTTTTTTTACTTTTAAAGCGTATTGACATTTTTCAATGTTATGAAAGTTCACATGATTATCTAAAAGTCACCCATACATAACTTTTTTGTAGGTAATGTCATTTTTAAGTTATATTGAGTAAAAAACGGTCAAATACTTTAGCCCTTTTCAAATATTAGTCTAGATAAATAAAAAAACAACGTATGCAATCTTGCTTTAAAATACATAGTCTTTAAAGCTAAGAAATTCCATCGGATTCTGAGACAGTTTTGCCAAACCCCTACGGCGAGTTTGTGTGAATTCGTCATACACTCTAAAAAACACACAACCGAAAATGTTCAAAGTGCCATAACTTTTTTGTACATTTTTTTACCATTATGAAATTTCTACAGATGGTAGCTAACAGAATGAACTTTATTCTCACAAAATATCACGAAGGTAAAAAAATAGCTTTTTGAGATATTTAATTTTTAGTAACAAAATTCAGTTTTTTTAGAAGAAAAACTAAATAAATTTTTCAGTGTGTATTTTTCTGAGAGCCACCATTTATTAATCTACAACTTTGCCGAAGACAGTTTTCCGATCAAACAAGCAGTTGCAGAAATATGATTTTTCATTTGCATGTGTTCCATTTTTTCATAGGCCCTATTTGAAAGTTAGTCGAGACTCAATAAAAAGTTTTAATATGAAAATATGGTTATTTATATTGATTAGAACAGCTGTGCAAAATTTTATGCAAATCAAAAATGAAAAATTAAAAAATTGATTTTTTTCGTGCTGCTTCGTGGCAAGCCTCATTGGTGGAAAAATCATCATTTTACAAGAGTTTGAATTTCTGGGTTATAATGATTCCAATGCATTCGTAACGTTTTTTAATGCCCGAAGAAGGTTAATTTGTTTGAAGAAATCGTTAATATATACCAATTGATATATCGACACACTTCCGCCTATTCAACCCACAAGCTTTACTTTTTTCCGTTATTCGCTCTCGCCACAAACAGGGCGACCTGATTCCATTTCCCTTACGTAAATCCCAACCATGGCAAAGGAAATGTTATTGACTCCATTCGCTAAAACGTGCACTATTCTTTCGCCACCATGTGAACGAACAACGCGCGCGCGCCAGTAAAGCCGATTATCCTTAATCCCTACACTAATTATGCTGGCTGCGGGGGTGAGGCCAACGCAAACGCTCTCTCCTTGTAGCAGCGGAACACCTGTTTTCTTTAGAGACTCGCACGCGTTAATGCTCCAGCTCCAGTAAGGTTATTGTCGGGGAAAAGTTTGACACTAATAGCATTTGAGGGCACCATCCATCCCGAGGGCGAGGGAGAGCGAGACCTATGTGACTATGACGTTGTTTGTGAGGTGTGGTGACATGGCAGGGAAATGACCTTCCACGAGGCAGGCAGCTCGGGAGTATGAGAGGAGTATGCGAAGACTTGTGCCTCGCATGGGCACGTGTGTTTATGTCAGCGCTATCATATGGCGAGAAGATTTATTATTAGAAATTCAAATTTTCTGCCATTTGCACACGCTACTGGATTTGCATTGGGATGAAAAAGCGGGATGGAAGAAAGTGTAAAGAAAGCCCTTAAACCAGTTGTTTGTGGATGAGCGAAAATATGACTATCAGACCTGAATTTATACCGTTTCTAGGGTAAAAAATAGGATATGCTAGTAGAAGTTTATCGAGGTTTTATATATTTGAGAGTTGCTTCTTATTATATGCACCGTTTTAATTATCATTCGCCATCCTACAGAGATGACTCAATTACCGCTTACACTAGGGAAATTGCAGGCTCCCCGCAGTACTCACCTGGAAAGAGAAACAAGAAACAGAACAATTTTAATTTTTATTCATCAACGGGTGCTACTCTGCATACACAAGCACAAGATTGCATCAAATATTCAGTAAGTAATAAAACCCGATAATCACCGAAGCCAACACAGACAGGTATAAAAAGGTGGTCCAAAAAGAAAAAAAAAAAAGAAAATCCATTGGCCAAATCGTGCCGAGCGCTGGTTCTGGTTCTGGGTCAGTCGCTGTGGTCAGTGCTTCATTAAAATAAATCCTGACACAAACGCTACCGCTGCTGGAGCAGCAGCAGTAGCAGCAGCGAAAAACCGACTTGAACCAGCCCAGGCCTGCAGTAGACATCCGGGCCAGTACAGTCAGTGCCAGGAAAAACAGAGGAAGCATAATGATAATGATACTGCTGATGATAATAGCGAAACCGCAGGCGCGCATATACAGCGTACCTCTTTCGCCTGAGGAAGAGCGAATCGGCGATTGTTTCTGGTCATTGCAACAAGGTGCAAAAAATAAAATAAAAAACAGTTTCGTTTGAAAGAATTTCTGGATCAATCTCTCAAGACTTCCCCCAGAGTCCATGGAGGAATTTTTAAAGGAAAACTTAAAGCTAATCTCGAAAGAAATTTCTGGAGAACTTTGAAAGAAATTGCTATGGAAAATTCCGACGAAATTCTGGAGAAATATTAAATAAATATCCTGGTGGAATTCCCAAAGGTATTCGTAGTTGAACTCCAGAAAGAATTTGGGGAGGAAATTCCGGAGGAACTCCTAGAGTATTTGTCAAAGGAACTCCTGGAGGAATTCCCGAGAGAATTCCTAGAGGATTTCCCGGATAAATTCCTGGATTCCCGGAGGTATATCTAGAGGAATTTCCGGAGGAATTCATGGAGGCATTACCGGAGGAATTCTTGTAGTAATTCCCGTAGGAATTACTGGAGGAATTCCCGAAGGAATTCCTGGAGGAATTCTCGGAGGAATTCCTGGAGGAATTCTCGGAGGAATTCCTGGAGGAATTGCCGGTGAAATTCCTGGAGAAATTTCTGGTGGAATTCCTGGAGAAATTCATGGTGGAATTCCTAGTGAAATTCTTGGAGGAATTCTCGGAGGAATTCCTGGAGGAATTCTCAGAGGAATTCCTGGAGGAATTCTCGGAGGAATTCCTGAAGGAATTTTCGGGGGAATTCTCGGAGGAATTCCTGGAGGAATTCTCGGAGGAATTCCTGGAGGAATTCCCAGAGGAGTTTCTGTAAGAATTCTCGGAGGAATTTTCTGATGGAGATCTTAGATGGAATCATGGTGGAATTCCTGGAGGATTACCCAGAAGAAACCCTGGTGAAATTCCCGGAGAAGTTTCTGATGAAATTCCAAGTGGAATTCCTGGAGAAATTTCTGAAGGAATTCCTGCAAAAAATCCTGGTGGAGTTCCTTGTGGAATTCCTAGTGAAATTCTTGGTGAAATTCCTGGAGAAATTCTCGGAGGAATTCTTGGAGGAATTTTCGGAGTAGTTCCTAGAGGAATTCTTGGGGGAATTCCTGGAGGAATTCACGGAGGAGTTCTTGGAGGAATTCTCGGAGGGATTCCTGAAAGAATTCTTGGAGGAATTCCTGGACGAATTTTTGGAGGAATTTCTGGATGAATTATTGGTGGAATCCCTGGAGAAATTTCTGGTGAATTTCCCGGAGGAATTCCTGGTGGAATTGCCGGAGGAATTCCTGGAAGAGTTCCTGGAAGAATTCCCGGTGGAATTGCTGGAACAATTCCTGGAGGAATTCCTGGTGGAATTCCTGGAGGAATTCCTGGTGGAATACCTGGAGGAATACCTGGAGGAATTCTTGGTGGAATTCCTGGAAGAAGTCCTAATGGAATTCCTGGAGGAATTTCTGGTGGAATTCCTGAACGAATTTTATGGTGAAATTCCTGGAGAAATTCCAGGTGAAATTCCTGGTGGAATTCCCGGAGGAGTTCCTGGAGGAATTCTTGGAGGAATTCCTGATGGAGTTCCTGGAGGAATTCCTAGTGAGATTCTTGGAGGAATTCCCGGTGGAATTACTGGTGGAATTTCTACAGAAATTTCTGGAGGAATTCCTGGTGGAATTCCTGAACGAATTCTCGGTGGAATTCCCGGAGGAATTCGTGGTAGAATTCCTGGAGGAATTCCTGGAGAAATTTCTGGTGGAATACCCAGAAGAAACCCTGCTGAAATTCCCGGAGGTGCTTCTGGGGAAATTTCTGGTGAAATTCCTGGAAAAATTCCTGGTGGAGTTCCTAGTGGAATTCCTTGTGCAATTCTTGGTGGAATTCCTGGAAGAATTCTCGAAGCAATATCTGGAGGAATTCTCGGAGTAATTCTTGGAGGAATTCCTGGAGGAATTCTCGGAGGATTTCCTGAAGCAATTCCCGGAGGAGTTCCTGGAGAATTTCTCAGAGGGATTCTGGAACGAATTATTGGAGGAATTTCTGGATGAATTTTTGGAGGAATTTCTGGATGAATTTTTTGAGGAATTCCCTTATGAATTCTCGGTGGAATTTCCCGGAGGAATTCCTGGTGTAATTGCCGGAGGAACTCCTAGAAGAGTTCCTGGAGGAATTCTCGGAGGAATTCCTGGAGGAATTACCGGAGAAATTCCAAGTGGAATTTTTAGTGAAATTCGTGATGGGATTCTCAGTGGAATTCCTGATGGCATTCTTGGAGGAATTCTTGGAGGAATTCCTGAATTCCCGGTGGAATTCCTGGTTGAATTTATTGTGGAATTCCTGGAGGAATTGCTGGTGGAATTCCTGGAGGAATTGCTGGTGGAATTCCTGGAGGAATTCCTGTTGGAATTCCTGCAGGAATTCCTGGTGGAATTCCTGGAGGAAATCCTAGTGAAATTCCTGGTGGAATTCCTGGAGAAATTCTCGGAGAAATTCCTGGAGGAATTCTAGGAAAAATTTCTGGAGGAATTCCTGGAGTGGTTCCTGGGGAAATTCTCAGAGGGATTCCTGGAGGAATTCTTGGAGGACTTTTTGGGTGAATTCCTGGAGGAATTACTGGATGAATTCTTGGTGGATCTCCCGGAGGAATTTCTGGTGGAATTCCCGAAGGAATTTCTGGAAGAGTTCCTGGAGGAATTCCCGGAGGAATTCCTGTAGGAATTACCGGAGAAGTAAGAAGTGGAATTCCTGGTGGAATTTCTGAAGGAATCCTTGGAGGAATTCCCGGTGGAATTCCTGGTTGAATTTATTGTGGAATTCCTGGTGGAATTCCTGGTGGAATTCCTGGTGGAATTCCTGGTGGAATTCCTGGTGGAATTCCTGGAGGAATACCTGGTTGAATTCCTGGAAGAATTCCTGGAAGAATTCCTGGAAGAATTCCTGGTGGAATTCCTGGAGAAATTCCTTATGGAATTCCTGGGGGAATTCCTGGTGGAACTCTTGAAGGAGTTCCTGGTGGAATTCCTGAAAGAATTCCTGGTGGAATTCCTGGAGGAATTCGTGGTGGAATACCTGAAATTCCTGAACATAAATAAAGTTCGCCAATAAATTCTTAAAAAAAAAAGAGCTTCGGGCTACTTACATGAAACGAAACACTGTCCCACGGTGACTCACCGCTTGCGAAGCGAGAAACCCATACGACACAATCAGGCATATGTGCCACGGTCTTTCATTCCGCAGGATTATACAGTTTGTGCAACAGTTAACGACGGCCATCAGACGAGCTGGCGGTTTTTCCGCTTGAATCCTGCCTGTGGAAATGAGGCTTACTTTTGTGCGATATCTATGGCTGCACGTGGCATTCGTCGTCGTCGTCGTCGTCGTTGTCTCCATTGCCATGTGCCAATGTGTAGACTGTAGGTATATGTTCATGAACCAAGAAAAAGTTATCCGATGTGAAGCTTCCCTTCCAAAACCGCGCAGCCTCGTTCCGTCGTTGCTCGATTCAGGATTGTGGTGAAATAATTAAAAATAATTTATTTGTTTGCTTTGCTCATTCCGAACTAGGGGACTTGCATGAAACTTTCGATTCCAAAGAGCACAGTTACAATTTCACCAAGCGAGCTGGGTTGCGCTGCGCTGCTGGAGGCTAGAGCATGGTTGTCGGTCGGTCGGTCAGGCTCGGTGCAACCTGCAACCGTCTGATTATGATGAACGAATGTGAAAGTGGGGGCCGACCGATCTCACAGAAGTGGGGAGAAGTTTTCTGCGGTCGACCACAATTGTCATGACCCACGACGATGATGGGTGGTTACGGGAAGGGTTTTGCCGGCTGCCATCGGTGATGACGGGTATTAGTGGTTTGCCGTCCTCTGGCTTGGATCCTTCGGGTCGTCGGTTGATGATGAGCTTCCGTTCGCATGTAATGTTTGTGTGTGCAGTGCACATGATGTGTTTCATTGATCAATGGCGGTGGAGGCGCTTCACTGGTGCACCACAAACCCCGAAGGGATAAGTTTGTCCAGCTGCCGGGAGATAGTGCAGTGGCGATGAATGGATGTGAAAGTGACGACGGAGTTCTAATTAAAAATCGTACAAATGAGAGCTAACCTTTCGCCATGGGGCTGTTGTGTGGTTCGGTGTATGCTGCAGATAATTTGTGTACAGATTGTGTGTCTATTTTTTCAATGTTGCAAACTGTTCAATTACACAGCGCAACATTTTTTTGTCTCAAGAGCAAACTTATGTGTCTCTGACAGATTTTGTGCCGCTGAATCCGAATTCGGGCTCAGATTTGCTCCAGCACGTCACACTTTTGAGCTATTCCTCAATTTATAGGGCAAAATAAATGATTTTGGGCTTTTTTGACTGCAAGCCATTAAGCATGGGAATATATTTGACGGAGCGATTCAAATCGATAGTGTAATCGCCGGCGCAGTATCATAACGTCCGAGGCCATAATGTCCCAGGACTTTATGGCGCATTTTTCCGGGGCATAACGTCCGAACTTGCAGATACGCCACATAGGATATTATGACGCATCCAAACTTTTGGACGCTATTTCGCAAAAAAAAAACGCGACTTAATGTCCGGGACTCTATGGCCTCGGACGTTGTGACCCGGCCCCGTAATCGCCTAAACTGGACACCGCTTGCTGCTCCGTCTTTCGGTTGTTCACAACCACCACCGCAGTTTTGTGGTGAGCCAATCCCAGTTTCCTGTATCTCATTCACTCCTCCACAACTACGATCGGGTGGATCTTTAACCTCAACCCGTCGTACATGACATCCCATACTTAACACCGGATCCAGGATGGAACTTTCTGGGACACTTCTGACCCACCTCTGTTTCGTGAACTAGTATTAGATTCTGGAAGTAACTTCCTAGAGTCTTGTTCAGGTATCCGGGTATCCACAGACGCAGGAGCACATCAGCAATAGCCCCCCAACAGGCTCTATTGAACGCGTTTCTTACACCCAGAATCACTAGTGCACAGTAGCAAATCCCTCTCCTCTAAAGGCCCAAATACAATGTGGGCGGCATGGCGGCACGGCGGCATGACGGCACGAGCGCGGTGTGTTCTAAATCTGACTGTCATTATGCCGCTGCCGCTTTACCGCAATTCAAAACACAATGCGGACGGTTTAGCGAACGGTTATTTGTCATTAAAGACGTGTTTATTTTAGTTGGCTGTAATCGCGATCGTAAATCTTTGAATTATTTTATTGAAATCATTAAAGGCAGAAATTGCAAATGTAAAAATTGTTCAAGATTGTTAGAATCTATAAAACTTCCAGGAAATTATGTTGGAATAAAGTACATGCTGAATACAGTTAAACACTATTCAATGTACCGTCTACGCTGGCAGCGTTCGACCAGGAACGAAAGCCTGCAGAGTAGAACCATAGATTAATTTCGTAGAACCGTCAAACTTAAATCGGATCGTAAACGACCGGAAGTTGTCGGCTGCTAAACTTTGCGAAGTTCTTTCATGGAACGGTCTCGCAGATGCTTCCATTCCTTTTTGTATCTTCAACTTGACACACATTTCACGCCATATATTGCGCCATGGTTTTTGAACTTCGTGGAACGATATTTCCATGAATATATTTTCGATTCCCAATCTTTAACTCCAAAACAAAGATAAACCCACAGACAAAACACTCTGATAATCCTCAACCTACACCGATTTGAGGGTCTGATAATGATAATGAAAATGATAGTTGACCAACTGCCCACCCGTGTGGCGCTCGCATCGTTTTTATTCGTGTTTAGCGTTTTATCGCCACCTAGTTGATGATTTGCCATCGATTAATCTTTGAGTAAATATTTAACATTCTAAAAAGTTTCCAGAGGGTAACATATTTATTTGTGCAAAGTTGAAATCTGCCACTTTTTGGGATGATGTCGCTTTAATTAAAAAGCGTGTATTTGATCTTCTGTTTAATTCTGGTTTTTTAATATGCTGGTTGACATAAATTTAACTATATAAAAATAGTTAGAAGAAAAACATTCTAACGTAATGCGAAGAATCTGTCAAATCCAAAGAAAACAATATTATTTCAATTCATTAAATACTTATCGGATAATTTGTTTGAATTAACCAATGTCAGTCGGGTTTTTTTCTTTTGAAATTACATTACAATAGGATTGACAGATGTTTTTATTAAACTCAATAAAATAGTACGTTGAAATATCATCATTCAAAAACCCATTCTAGTTTTCTATATTTCTAACTCAAAATACGTCCATGCAAAGGACTTTAATGTAACAGAGTGTTAACTTGCTCCGCTTTGCCGCTCATCCTTTGCCGCGTTTTTCCAAATTTCTGGAAAAAAGCGCATTTTAGTACAATGCCGCTCTTGCCGCTAAACACTCATTGTGCGCAATCATATGGCGTCCCATGTGTTGGAAATTTGCCGTTGCCGCCCATGCCGCTATGCCGCCCACATTGTATTTGGGCCTTAACGCTGGAGTGCTACCTCGGCGGTTTTTGTAACCGACATGATAATGTTTACGATCGACCTCCCCTTCCGAAAGCTGAACTGATTGCTCGAGAGACCATTTACTACACTCTCGGTGTTCCTCTACATTCCTCGACGTGTCGATCAAGCATAATGATCTGTATGCTGACGGTTCTCCGAGTGATTTCCTTGCCTTTGGCAACAGAACCAGGCTCTGCCGCTTCCAAACCGCTGGGAAAATATCTTCGTCCAGGCATTTCTGCATAGCGGACCTGAACATCTCGGTAGCCTCTGCAGTAGCTACATTTAAGCCCAAGTTCCGAACTCCGTCGGGACCTAGGTCCTTATCTACGATAAGGGACTTTGCTATCCCAGCAAGTTTCACATTATTTATTTATTTATTTATTTATTTATTTATTTATTTATTTATTTATTTATTTATTTATTTATTTATTTATCGCCAGCCCTAGTTCCTGGCAGTCCTACTGTTACGTTTGTAAAGTAGTTGTGACGTATGTAATAAAGTTTTAAGAATTTTCCATGAATTGGAGAATGCAATTTATGGAAAATTCTTTGATTGTTGCATGGAGTGTGTTACGTTTGCATTTAGTCGTATTTTTTGTATCGTATGCCATACTCTGGCTTGAGAAACTGTCTATAAATTTAATGTGCATTTGTAGCGCTTCAAACATTTCAGGAGCGATCCAGTGCAAAACACGCAAGCCGTCCCCTAACACGGACATCAAATTGTAGACGGTCTTGTGTTGTTGCTCGAATCGAGATGCCCGATTAGGATTAGTTTTCCTAGACAAAACCAAGCTATGAATACAGCATCAAATGCTGTGAACAAAAAGGCAAACTGCCAAATAAAATTCAATTCCAGGATGACTGTTGGACCAAAACCAATAAATGAAACCTCGTCATCCTGTGATCGGAAGGAGTTATCCATCTCGATAACAGGGCACATTTTTGTTATGTGTTGCATATTTGTATTTTGTGCATTTATAATGTTCCATTTTATTGTTCGTATCTAGTTCCCAAACGTGGGGTGTTGTGCATTTACAAGGTTCCAATATATTTCCGTTACGTTGGCGCCCAGACATGGGGCCCGAAACGGAAAATAAAATGTGCATTTATAAGGTTCCAATGTATTTGTTACACTACGGAAGGAGGCCAAGGACTAGGACGTGGAATGATCCCCTCCTACACCTCTGAAGATTGCTTTGAAGAAGCCATTACACCTCTCGTCTTGGCTGTAACGATCCTGTAGGCATCACACCGTGGATTAGCATTAGCACTCTGACAGAGACCTTCTTGATATGGCTTTGATCACCGCTTACTTGATCTTGTTCGATTTTAATTGGTGTTTCTCGGTGATGATATTAAATTAAAATCGTAATTTGGTTTTACGTTTCAACCTACTTTTATTTTTCGGTCATCCTCAGAACTGTCATATAAAAGGAACAATAAACAATTTTTCACATTAATTACAATCACATAATTACAAACATTTACAATTTTCAAATTTCTAGACTAAACACTTACAATTTCCGCCGCGCCTGCGTTCTTTGGGGCGGCACACTTAATTCTAATTATCTATGTCATGTTCCGTCTCGGTGTCGTCTTGTTCGTCGTTGGTCGTCTTTCAGTTTGTGTATCAAGTTATTGTATGTGTTTGAGAACCCGTCTACGTCACGCTGTAAATTAACCGTCGTTTCTCTGTTTATCTTAATGTGAACTACCTCTGCTGCTAGTCTGCTCGCGTCATTGTTGATTCTCTCCAGAATTCTAGTTCGAGAGAAGTCAAAACGATGTCCGTTGTCTAGCGCGTGTTGGGTGAGTCCCGTAGCTGATGCGTTCGTGCGTACTGAGTTCTTGTGTTGCGCTATGCGCTTGTCAAGTGTTTGAGATGTCTGTCCAATATATTCCTTACGTTCGCATGCTCCACAAGGTATAGAATACACTACATTTGTCTGTTTTAATGGTGGTATAGTGTCTTTCAGTTTCGTAAAAATAGTGGTTTTTACCTTGTCGCATGGTTTGAAGGAAGCGGTGATGTCATGTTTTTTCAACGTCTTGCTCACCTTCTCGCTGAGACCCGGTACGTATGGAATGGACACATATTTTTTGGTTCCTCATTGCACTCCCTCTCTAATGTGTTGTACAACGTTTTGACTTCTCTCGAACTAGAATTCTGGAGAGAATCAACAATGACGCGAGCAGACTAGCAGCAGAGGTAGTTCACATTAAGATAAACAGAGAAACGACGGTTAATTTACAGCGTGACGTAGACGGGTTCTCAAACACATACAATAACTTGATACACAAACTGAAAGACGACCAACGACGAACAAGACGACACCGAGACGGAACATGACATAGATAATTAGAATTAAGTGTGCCGCCCCAAAGAACGCAGGCGCGGCGGAAATTGTAAGTGTTTAGTCTAGAAATTTGAAAATTGTAAATGTTTGTAATTATGTGATTGTAATTAATGTGAAAAATTGTTTATTGTTCCTTTTATATGACAGTTCTGAGGATGACCGAAAAATAAAAGTAGGTTGAAACGTAAAACCAAATTACGATTTTAATTTAATATCATCACCGAGAAACACCAATTAAAATCGAACAAGATGACAGAGACCTTCGAAGCAAACCTTTTTGCTTGCCCTTATGTCAGTCGAGCGATTTCGGCAGCGATGGCACCACCCGCCGTTCGTTTCGCTCTTCCTCAGTTCATGTTCGCTGCACCCACCGCCTAGCCCGTAGACAGACGCGGTGCAGGTTCGCAATCGCTTGAGTCCACCAGTAAGCCGGTGGTTTCTCATTTCTAGAGTGGACTTGCCGGTGGAGGCCTCCCTAGATACCTCGTCATCGAAGTATGATTCAA